>NC_133324.1:408387573-408525073 GCF_042186555.1 Aquarana catesbeiana
CCCATAGCAAGCGGCTTGCTAGGAGGGACTCAACAGGGGGAAGGGGCCAGGAGTGCTGCTGGGGGGCCCAAGAAGGATCAGGGCTACTCTGTGCAAACTTATTGCACAGAGCAGGTAACTGACATATTTGTATTAAAAAAAAAAACCCTGAGCATTTATAATCGCTTTAATATAGGAAAAATTTACAATTTAAGATGAGATTTTGTTTTTCTAAATATTTAAACATTTTTTTTTGTCTTATAAAAGCTCTTACATGACCCAAATTGCACTTGTTATATTACACATTTCACAGATTGCATTATTTGAAGTAAAAATTAGGCACGTTTGCTTGCTAGGTAGAAACCATGTTTTATGGGGGGAGGGTACAAGGTACTTATATAGCAATTTACGCAGCGCTTTACATATGCATTGTACATTCACATCGGTCCCTACCCTCAAGGAGCTTATAATCTAAGGTCCCTAACTCACATTCATATACTAGGGCCAATTTAGACAGAAGCCAATTAACCTACCAGCATGTCTTTGGAGTGTGGAAGGAAACCCTCGCAGGCACAGGGAGAACATGCAAACTCCAGGCAGGTAGTGTCGTGGTTGGGATTCGAACCAGCGACCCTTTTTACTGCTAGGCGAGAGTGCTACCCACTGCACCACTGTGCCACCCACAGTTTACAACATTCTACAACATCCCAACAGAAACCAATAGAAAAATGGCTTTCTAAGGGCATAAATTCTTGATTTCACTCCTCACTACCTATCACAGTTTTCAAGGTCATGAAATGCACATCACAACCCCCCCCAAATGACCCCAAGTTATTTGCTGAGAGGCATGTTGATTATTTTGCAGATCTCGCTTTTTGTCACAAAGCTTTGAAAATTGAAAAAAGAAAAAAAAATACATTTTCCTTTTTCTTTCTTCATTTTCAAAAACAAATGAGAGCTACAAAATACTCACCGTGCCTCTTAGCAAATACCTTGCGGTGTCTACTTTCCAAAATGGGGTCATTTGGGGGTTTCTGGTATCTGGAAGTTTCAGGGCCTCCATAACTGTGATAGGTAGTGAGAATTGAAATCACCATTTTACACCCTTAGAAATCCTGAAGGCGGTGATTGGTTTTTGGGGTCCTGTACGCGGCTAGGCTCCCAAAAAGTCCCACACATGTGGTATCCTCGTACTCAGGAAGAGCAGCAGAATGTATTTTGGGGTGTAATTTCACATATGCTCATGGCATGTTTGAGCAATATATCATTTAGTGACAACTTTGTGAAAAAAAAAAAAAAGTATTGTAATTTTCCCGAAACTTGTGGCAAAATGTAAAATATTCCACGGACTCAACATGCCTATTGGCAAATAGCTTGGGGTGTCTACTTTCCAAAAAGGGGTCATTTGGAGGGGGGTTGACCTGATCTGGTATTTTATGCACAACCTTAGAAGCTTATGCCACACATCACCCACTCTTCTAACCACTTGAAGACAAAGCCCTTTCTGACACTTTTTGTTTACATTAAAAAATATTTTTCTTTTTCTAGAAAATTACTTTGAACCCCCAAATGTGATATATTCTTTTTAAGCAAAGGCCCTACAGATTAAAATGGTGGGTGTTGCATTTTTTTTTTTCACTCAGTATTTGCACAGCGATTTTTCAAACAAATTTTTTTTGAAAAAACACTTTTTTGAATTTTAGTGCACTAATCACTATTTCCCAAATGTTTGGTAAAATATATGAAAGATTATCTTATGCCGAGTACATAGATACCAAACATAACATGTTTTAAAATTGTGCACAACTGTGCAGCGGCAACAAACTACATACATTTTTAAAAGCCTTTACTGCCCTCGATCTGACGTTCCTGGTGATACCTCACATGCATGGTGCAATTGGTGTTTACATATGACACGAGACCAACGCTTGTGTTCGCCATTGCACGCAAGCATGGGAGGGGGCAGGGGTACTTTTTTATTTATTTTTATTTTTTTTATATTGTTCCATTCATTTTTTTTTTTTTTTTTTTTTTTTATTGTTATCACAGGGAATGTAAATATCCCCTATGATAGAAATAGGGTCAGGTACTCTTCTAAACAAAAACAAAAAAATTTGGGCCTATTAGACTCTACATCTCTCCTCTACCCTCAAAGCATCTGAAGTGTCACACCTAAATCTGCACTTGCCACAGACACAACCTCTTCTTTGGGGTGCTCGATTGGTAGGGGTACCAGGGAGGACATACAGAAAATGCCTCCGATGCAGCCGGCTCACTGCATTTGCATTGGGAAGTTGGGCCACAGCACTGTCTGGAAACGAAAAGGCTGTGATGATCTCTTCCTGGAATTAAGAAGGATCCATTTCATCCTAAAGCTTTGTATAGCACATAAGCGTTCAGCAGAGCCACTTGGAATAAGTATACAGACACTTTTTTTTTGAACCGTCTGGCCTTATGGGCAATTAAGTATGGCAAAAGAACAGTAATAAAATTGCGCTTGCTCTAATTAATAAGCCGCTAACACAGCAACAAGAAAATTTGCTAAATAAACCGATAAGAAACAAAAAGTGTAGCGCTAAAAGAAAATACACCCTTAGTGTATCAATGTGAAAAAATGATAAGTAATATGTGATTATCCAATATTTTCAATACAAACACAGGTGCATACAAAACAATATAAATGTCTTTCGGTGACCTGGTAATGAACACTAGAGACCTCAAAGGTCACCACTGATGAGAATTTGTGTAATATACCGTCAACAGCGTGTAGTTCAATATAAATATTTAAATAACAAAATAATTGTATAACAAGTCTCTGGTTCAGCTGGTTGCTATTATGTCCATAGTACATACACATTGGATCTAATTAGGTGGTAACTATATACAAATCCATTCCAAACTCCGCACCATAGTGTCCTTAAAAGAAATGTGCAATGCCCACTCCCCGTGAAGATGGAGGCTTACCGGAGGGTTTGAACCCAGATCAGTATATACTGTCGGGGTCAAACCAGCTTGTATTGCACAGCGGCAATGAAGGGGAGACCTTGGCAACCAGGAGATGGAAAAGTCCCAAAGAGCTTCATGGAAGGGTCTTCTCCGAAGTGGCGTTAACTATCCCCACGTATAACTCATAGAAGATAGAAAGGGGGCCACATAGTGTAAATCCGTAAACAAATACTTTTATTGTAAAAAAGAAATACACTTACATTTTAAGAAGATAAAAAAGCGCTTGTGAATAAAATAAAGGCGGCAGTGGAGTCCTCCCGACGCGTTTCGTCTAACAAGACTTCGTCTAGGGGTGTCCATCCACTGCAGCCTGACTCCATAATATAGGTGCTGTGATCCATGTAATGTGACTCCAGCCCATTCAATTTCCGTAAACCAAGCACTTCCGGGTAGCCCAAGATGGCGAACCCGCGTGCGTTCCAGGCCTCAGTATGGCGGGACCAATTTGCGTTCCACCTCTCTATCATTCGGCCCGGTGGTCACAATATATTATAATCCCATTGGGGCCAGTGTTAATCACGCAAATTTGTTGTGGTAATATATAAGATTGTTGATATAGGTACCTGAGAGAATGTTTTAGTATGTGCGGAGTTAACCCACCTACGATCTCGCGGTATAACGTCCTGACGTTTCACCGCGAGAACTAGATTCATCTCAAGCCTCATTCTGAATTTGTATGCGTTCCAAAGGGTGCTGTTTCCTCAAATATACAGAGACAATTCTCCGTATGTTGCGCGATATGACGTCGTGACGTCACGACGCGAAACAGGAAATGCGCTCAACTAACGTTATGGAGCGGCTCGCGTTTCAGCAACAACCAATCAATGGGAAGCTTGCGCTCCACCATATATTACGCCCACAAACAGTATAGCTTCTCAAGCCCCTAATGTAAAAACATAGCGACCCATAGGAGAATTCTAAACTGTTCTATGTAACATAAAGAATGCCAAATTAGATAGTAAAAATTGCCTTACATTTTATTAACAAGGGGAAATAATCATCCCTATAAGAATCCATATACTGGGGCGATAACATCCTGTGTACATTGTAATTAAGGATATAAAATGCCTCACCCACAATAGAGACCATAATAGATGTTAACCCTAAAAGGAACAGAATCAGTACTGTATATGGCATGTAAGGTAGTTTGTATGCCGGAGACTGAATGAGCTGGATTCACATGTATGCATACACTTTCCATCAAACAATACAGCTCAAAGGTGAACTTTCAAAACATGCGTATATAAAACTTAAAACACTAAAGCCCCAAATTAAGACTGGTCTATGAACGCATTGACATCAATCTCCACGTTCATCCCCAATGGGGCAAATGTCCGCAGCTCATATGCCCAAAACATTTCTAAACGGGAAACCCCTCTGGTTTTAGCACCCCCCCTCCATGGTGGTATATATTTGTCAATAATAACAAATTGTGATCCATCTGGATTTCCACCGTGGAATTCTTTGAAGTGCATAAAAAGCATATTGCCCTGATTAAAAGTAGAGACCCAAAACACACAGTCCCAAGACACTTTAAAGAATTCCACGGTGGAAATCCAGATGGATCACAATTTGTTATTATTGACAAATATATACCACCATGGAGGGGGGGTGCTAAAACCAGAGGGGTTTCCCGTTTAGAAATGTTTTGGGCATATGAGCTGCGGACATTTGCCCCATTGGGGATGAACGTGGAGATTGATGTCAATGCGTTCATAGACCAGTCTTAATTTGGGGCTCTAGTGTTTTAAGTTTTATATACGCATGTTTTGAAAGTTCACCTTTGAGCTGTATTGTTTGATGGAAAGTGTATGCATACATGTGAATCCAGCTCATTCAGTCTCCGGCATACAAACTACCTTACATGCCATATACAGTACTGATTCTGTTCCTTTTAGGGTTAACATCTATTATGGTCTCTATTGTGGGTGAGGCATTTTATATCCTTAATTACAATGTACACAGGATGTTATCGCCCCAGTATATGGATTCTTATAGGGATGATTATTTCCCCTTGTTAATAAAATGTAAGGCAATTTTTACTATCTAATTTGGCATTCTTTATGTTACATAGAACAGTTTAGAATTCTCCTATGGGTCGCTATGTTTTTACATTAGGGGCTTGAGAAGCTATACTGTTTGTGGGCGTAATATATGGTGGAGCGCAAGCTTCCCATTGATTGGTTGTTGCTGAAACGCGAGCCGCTCCATAACGTTAGTTGAGCGCATTTCCTGTTTCGCGTCGTGACGTCACGACGTCATATCGCGCAACATACGGAGAATTGTCTCCGTATATTTGAGGAAACAGCACCCTTTGGAACGCATACAAATTCAGAACGAGGCTTGAGATGAATCTCGTTCTCGCGGTGAAACGTCAGGACGTTATACCGCGAGATCGTAGGTGGGTTAACTCCGCACATACTAAAACATTCTCTCAGGTACCTATATCAACAATCTTATATATTACCACAACAAATTTGCGTGATTAACACTGGCCCCAATGGGATTATAATATATTGTGACCACCGGGCCGAATGATAGAGAGGTGGAACGCAAATTGGTCCCGCCATACTGAGGCCTGGAACGCACGCGGGTTCGCCATCTTGGGCTACCCGGAAGTGCTTGGTTTACGGAAATTGAATGGGCTGGAGTCACATTACATGGATCACAGCACCTATATTATGGAGTCAGGCTGCAGTGGATGGACACCCCTAGACGAAGTCTTGTTAGACGAAACGCGTCGGGAGGACTCCACTGCCGCCTTTATTTTATTCACAAGCGCTTTTTTATCTTCTTAAAATGTAAGTGTATTTCTTTTTTACAATAAAAGTATTTGTTTACGGATTTACACTATGTGGCCCCCTTTCTATCTTCTATGAGTTATACGTGGGGATAGTTAACGCCACTTCGGAGAAGACCCTTCCATGAAGCTCTTTGGGACTTTTCCATCTCCTGGTTGCCAAGGTCTCCCCTTCATTGCCGCTGTGCAATACAAGCTGGTTTGACCCCGACAGTATATACTGATCTGGGTTCAAACCCTCCGGTAAGCCTCCATCTTCACGGGGAGTGGGCATTGCACATTTCTTTTAAGGACACTATGGTGCGGAGTTTGGAATGGATTTGTATATAGTTACCACCTAATTAGATCCAATGTGTATGTACTATGGACATAATAGCAACCAGCTGAACCAGAGACTTGTTATACAATTATTTTGTTATTTAAATATTTATATTGAACTACACGCTGTTGACGGTATATTACACAAATTCTCATCAGTGGTGACCTTTGAGGTCTCTAGTGTTCATTACCAGGTCACCGAAAGACATTTATATTGTTTTGGATGCACCTGTGTTTGTATTGAAAATATTGGATAATCACATATTACTTATCATTTTTTCACATTGATACACTAAGGGTGTATTTTCTTTTAGCGCTACACTTTTTGTTTCTTATCAATTAAGTATGGCGCCATCAACTGGTCGTTGAGGTCCACCCCTCCCATATTAAGGTTGTATTTGTGGACACAGAGGGGTTTCGCCACAACACCAGTCGCCGTTTGAATTTGGACCATCGTGTCTGCGTGAAGGGAGGACAGAACAAAAACATTCTTATTATCCCTCCACTTCACAGCGAGTAAATTATTACATCTCAAGCAGGCTCTCTCCCCCAGCCTAAGACTGGAATCTACAAGCCGCTGGGGTAAGCCCTGGCGATTAGATTGCACGGTGTCACACGCGCCAATTCCTTGATCAAACAAGTGACCAAAAAGTGGCACAATTGTGTAATAATTGTCCACGTAAAGTGGTACCCCTTTCCGAATAAGACTGACACCAAGTCCCACACAATCTTATCAGCGCTTCCTATGTAGTCTGGGAAGTTCTCCGGCTCTACGTAACTATCTCTTCCCCATGAAACTATATGTGTAGCCTGTTGCCCTGTCACAAAGCTTCTACATCTTGACCCCATATCTGGTACACTTGTACACCTAATCAGGTGTAGCTAATCACCTTCTCAATGCATACAAAGCCATTTGACTTTCAACTGTGATCAGCTGTGGTCATTTTGATTAGCTCCACATCAAAAAAGCTTTCCTGGGCCATTTCAGTCCCTGGGAGAGCAACTAAAGGAAACAACTATGGGTGGCAAGACACTGTCAAAATCTCCTGGAAGTTGTGGACAGGCACAAGTCTGCTGGATGTTCGACCAGGATGTACTAGGCCGCTGGTGCTTGCCAGTTGACCAGAAGGATGAGTGGCACTAGTACTGGCTCTCTGCTCCATACGAGAGCCCTGCAGTTCTTGCACCTCAACAACAGCAGAAGAACAGGGTCAGGTAGACCTTGGCAGGGACCACTACTTCGTCGTCAGAGCTATCTGTCAGGGTGCCGCTTCTGTCTACAGGATCGTATTCCGAGCCTGAATGTGACAGATGGGTGACTTCCTCTTCACTCTCATCTGTCATGCTCAGAAACGTGTAGGCCTCTTCACTTATAGCATCCAAGTGAAAGATGAAACACCAACATGTCAGAAAAAAATTAAAAAAAAGGATCACTGAGTTGTAAAAAAGATCACCCCCCCCTCCTAAAAATGACTTGTACACCTAATCAGGTGTAGCTAATCACCTTCTCAATGCATACAAAGCCATTTGACTTTCAACTGTGATCAGCTGTGGTCATTTTGATTAGCTCCACATCAAAAAAGCTTTCCTGGGGCATTTCAGTCCCTGGGAGAGCAACTAAAGGAAACAACTATGGGTGGCAAGACACTGTCAAAATCTCCTGGAAGTTGTGGACAGGCACAAGTCAGGAGATGGGTACAAAACCATTTTAAACGCTTTATCAATGCCTAGAAGCACAGTGAAGCCAATTATTAAGAATTGGAAGGTATTTGGTACAACACAGACCACACCAGGACGTCGCTCCAAACTGGATTAAAGAGCCAGGAGGAAAGTGGTCGGAGAGGCTACCAAGAGGCCTACAGCAACTCCGAAGCAGTTGCAGGAATTTATGACAGAGTGGTCATTGTGTGCATGTGACAACAATATCACAAATTCTCCACAAATGTGGCTTGTACGGGAGGGTTGCAAGTAAAATGCTACTCCTCAAGGAAGACCACGACTGAGCTTTGCCAAAACGCACCTTGGAGATTCTGAGGCCACATGAAAAAAGGTGTAAAGGTGTTATGGTCAGATGAGACTAAAATGTAATTATTTGGCCTCAACACCAAATGATATGTCTGTCGAAAATTCATCCAAATAACACCAGTTCTACAATAAAGCATGGAGGTGGTAATATCCTGTTATGGGAGTGTTTCTTTGCAGCAGGGAATGGAGCACTTGTCAGGATAGAAGGGAAAATGGATGGGGCAAAATACCGTAAAATTCTTGAGGAAAATCTGCTGCCCTCTGCCAGAAAGTTGTCAATGGGAAGAAGCTTTACCTTCTAACATGACAATGACCCAAAGCGCACCGCAAAAATGACCACACAGTGGTTGAAGGAGACCACATTAAAAATCTGTGGAATGACTTGAAGACTGCATTCCACAAACGGTCACCATCAAAGTTAACTGAACTCGAGCAGTTCCGCAAAAAAGAGTAGGCAAATATTGCAAAGTCTGTGCAACGTTCGAGACATATCTCAACAAACTAAAGGCTGTAATTAAAGCAAAAGGTGGTTCAACAAAATACTGACACAAGGGGGTGATCTTTTTCCAACTCGGTGATTCTGTATTTGAATTGTTTTTTTGTTTTTTTTCTGACATGTTGGCGTTATATCTTTCACTTAGATGTTATACGTTGCACTGAGTAAATATAGCTGGCTGTGTCTGTCTTCAATTCAGGCTGCAAATCAACAAAATGTGGTGTTTCTTTTCTATACCCACTGTATTAGCAAGCCATGATTAGGCAAACATTACAATTTCTCCATCGACAAGGAAATGTCATTAAAATGCAAGAATCTCATAATTTTGTTTCTAGCGTGTCCTGGTCATAACAAATGAATAGATGTGTGGACCAATAGGACTGAAGTTAATTTTTTTGTGATTCCTATAGGATAAGGCCAAAAAAAGATTTTAAATTCTGCAACTGTGATGGTCTTCCACTCAAGTGGACAGACATAAACGAAAATGGGATTACTGGTGTTGTACTGCTGGGCATAACAAAACAACTGAAAGTGGTGTTCCGGCCAAAATTATACTTTTTAAATAAAAATACCCCTATAATACACAAGCTTAATGTATTCTAGTAAAGTTAGTCTGTAAACTAAGGTCTGTTTTGTTTGTTTATAGCAGTAGTTTGTTATTTTATAAACTTACAGCAGGCTGTGGCCATCTTAAGTGTGGGCATCTGAAGCCAGACTGTATTCCTTCCTGGATCTCATCCTTGCAGATCTCGCACATGCTCAGTGCAGCACAAACAGTGTAATAGGTTTCAGGTCAGGTTTCCATAGCAACGGCAGTGTCAGAGGAAGTTGCCGCCCCTTCCCAGAAGACAGGAAATGATGCGATGAGCCACGGCTAGGGAGGAGGAAGTGAAAAATGAATACAGCAGATATACAGTAGGTGCTGAGAAAAAAAATTTTTAAATATCCAATTCGTTTACAGTGCACAGTTTAGTGAGGGATGCTGAAGAGTTGTAAAAGTAGGTGGAACTCCACTTTAAGTGGTGTCAAATGTTATATTTCTACCCGAATGCCTGGTTACACTGTAAATGAGGGATGATAGATGCTGTGAATTTGGAAGTTAGCCATAAAGAAAGTATCTCTGGGAAACTAGTATGGGCCATGACCTTTTGTAATACCCCACTGCTTATGCTTGGCCCTTCATCTGGATGTGCTGTGCTGTTGGTGCTCTCCACTTCACCAGGATATACTGCGCTGCTGGTACTTGCCCGCTGATGTTCAGTACGCTCTTCTCTTTTTGTAAGGATCCTTTAATCCTCTGAATCAGAGGCTGTTATTGAAATGCTGAACTCCACAGGTTCATATTCTGAATCCGAATTTGACAGTGACTCCTCTCACCTAATCTAACCTGTCATGCTCAGAATCTAAAAGGCTTTGTGAACTTTTTTTGGACATGGTGTTCAGGTCCTGGTGATACTGTACTAGTGTGGTGGTGGTCAGAACGCTGTTGTTGGCTTGAATGGCATTGCTGTGGCAGTGATCAGGAATGCTGTGGTTGTCCTATACTGTTCTGGCGTTACTGACACAGGTATGACAGCAGTCAGGGACACTGGCTGGTGGCACCGATCTGGTGACACTGTTACTGGTGTTGCTAGTGATATGTTGCACAGTTGATGGCTGCACGGGTGACACTGGGACAGGTGTGAGAGGTTACACTGGGACAGGAGACAGGTGGCTGGCTACGCTGCTTTATTCACACTTTACTCTGGTGGACTAGCGATCAGGGACTCTGTAAGCTGGTGTTTTGTGTATAAAACCTTGACAGACACTGAAATCACTTACAGAATGCTGAGAAACTGCTCTCTCCCCACCTAGACAATCTTATGGTACAGGACCAACTTCATTAGTTCTGTATGCAGCCCTATGTTCCTCTTTGTTCAAGGCACCTCTGTGTGCCCTAGACACCGCGCATGAGCAGCCGGAGCGGAGAACATATGGGTACATCCACCCGTATTGAGGAAGCTCCCATCTGGCCGTTTATGTGCAATGGCTGGATGGGAAGCCGTTAACATATAACACGTACAATTGAACTTATAATGTTGCTATCTTACAATAATTGCATGTACGCAACAAATCTCATTAAAAAGCATATTAAAACAGATTATAGTAGTATTCAAACTAGGAATATATAAAGACGCTTATTGGGTGTCAGAATATTAGCAGAGTTAGTGGAAAGGGCTAAATGTCCAAGTTAGGAAAGGTTAAAATACGTTACAGATACAAGAGAAAATTCACTTAATCTGGATGTTTACAGATGTATCAGTGAATGTCCCTATGTCTGTAGGCTTTTCCTGGTGGTGCTTACAAGAGCTGGTCATGGTAAACAAATGGCCTTTTTGGAACTTCCTGGCTGATTGCTATTTTCTTCTTGGTAAGCTAGCTAGCAGAGCTCATCCTCTTCATTGGAACAAATTTGCATGATGATGATTTTGCGGTTCCTGGATCGTACATGTGCAGCAGTCTAACTCAATGTTACCTTATATACAGTGGGGACGGAAAGTATTCAGACCCCCTTACATTTTTCACTCTTTGTTATATTGCAGCCATTTGCTAAAATCATTTAAGTTCATTTTTTTTTCCTCATTAATGTACACACAGCACCCCATATTGACAGAAAAACACAGAATTGTTGACATTTTTGCAGATTTATTAAAAAAGAAAAACTGAAATATCACATTTTCCTATGTATTCAGACCCTTTGCTCAGTATTTATTAGAAGCACCTTTTTGATCTATTACAGCCATTAATCTTTTTGGGAAAGATGCAACAACCTGGATTTGGGGATCATCAGCCATTCCTTCTTGCAGATCCTCTCCAATTCTGTCAGGTTGGATGGTAAACATTGGTGGACAGCCATTTTTAGATCTCTCCAGAGATGCTCAATTGGGTTTAAGTCAGAGCTCTGGCTGGGCCATTCAAGAACAGTCACAGAGTTGTTGTGAAGCCATTCCTTCGTTATTTTAGCTATGTACTTAGGGTCATTGTCTTGTTGGATGGTAAACCTTCGGCCCAGTCTGAGGTCCTGAGCACTCTGGAGAATGTTTTCGCCCAGGATATCCCTGTACTTGGCCGCATTCATCTTTCCCTCGATTGCAACCAGTCATCCTGTCCCTGCAGCTGAAAAACACCCCCACAGCATGATGCTGCTACCACCATGCTTCACTGTTGGGACTGTATTGGACAGGTGATGAGCAGTGCCTGGTTTTCTCCACACATACCGCTTAGAATTAAAGCCAAAAAGTTCTATCTTGGTCTCATCAGACCAAAGAATCTTATTTCTCACCATCTTGGAGTCCTTCAGGTGTTTTTTTTTTAGCAAACTCCATGTGGGCTTTCATGTGTCTTGCACTGAGGAGAGGCTTCTGTCGGGCCACTCTGCCATAAAGCCCCGACTGGTGGAGGGCTGCAGTGATGGTTGACTTTCTACAACTTTCTCCCATCTCCCAACTGCATCTCTGGAGCTCAGCCACAGTGATCTTTGGGGTGCTTCTTTACCTCTCTCATCAAGGCTCTTCTCCCCCGATAGCTCAGTTTGGCCAGGCAAGCCAGCTCTAGGAAGGGTCTTGGTTGTCCCAAACATCTTCAATTCAAGGATTATGTAGGCCACTGTGGTCTTAGGAACCTTAAGTGCAGCAGAATTTTTTTGTAACCTTGGCCAGATCTGTGCCTTGCCATAATTCTGTCTCTGAGCTCTTCAGGCAGTTCCTTTGACCTCATGATTCTCATTTGCTTTGACATGCACTGTGAGCTGTAAGGTCTTATATAGACAGGTATGTGGCTTTCCTAATCAAGTCCAATCAGTATAATCAAACACAGCTGGACTCAAATGAAGGTGTAGAACCATCTCAAGGATGATCAGAAGAAATGGACAGCACCTGAGTTAGATATGAGTGTCACAGCAAAGGGTCTGAATACTTAGGACCATATGATATTTCAGTTTTTCTTTTTTTTAAATCTTTTTTAATAAATGCAAAAATGTCAACAATTCTGTGTTTTTCTGTCAATATGGGGTGCTGTGTGTACATTAATGAGGAAAAAATGAACTTAAATGATTTTAGCAAATGGCTGCAATATAACAAATAGTGAAAAATTTAAGGGGGTCTGAATACTTTCCGTCCCCACTGTAGGCTGCAAGTTAAAGCGTTTGTTAACTCAAACGAAAAAAAATGGATCCTGCTCCTTTAAAGCATGTTATATGACACAGTGCTTGTCCTGTGTCATTTGGCCCCCTGTAACACCTAAAAAACCTGGCCAATCCTGCCAGTTTATCCCCACCCCTCTGTAAACTGACCACGGTGTATCATGGCTGCTGAGACCAGACACCGTGGTCAGTTTACGTGCCTCTGTCATCAGCAGCCTTCTATCTGCTCTCCTCTCTGCTCCTGTGTCCTCCTCCCCCTCCCCTCTGTCTGTGTGTGAGCCACCTCTCCCCCCTCCTGCTGCTCTCATAACACTAACCTGTATACACCATTAGCACTGCCTCCTATTGCAGTGTCCCCCTCTGTGAATGATTTATGAATATAAATGTTGTAAATGCCTCATTTAAGAGCAGAGATTGCGATCACATGACCAGCCAGCTCTCTCCTCTTCCCCTCCAGACTGACATCAGGGGAATCTCAGCCCCGCCCCCTGCATCTCAGAGGAGGAAAGGAGAAAGCTGGCCAGTCATGTGATCGCAGTCTGGGCAGTGAAATGAGGTATTTGCAGCAATTTATTTTATAAATCGCACACAGAGGGGGATACTACAATAGGAGGCAGTGCTGATGGTATATACAGGTTAGTGTGGCTTAGCAACCACTTTAAGTTTACTACACCTGTAATTGTTAGTGTAAAGCAGTAAAATATGGTTGTTCTTCTATATTTATGTATACCTATTCTTTGTGAATGTTCTCATTTATCCAAGTCATGATATAGCTGGTTGTAGTTAGTCAAAGTTATATGGACTTGTCCAAGCCACTTCTTCAGTCCTGAAAAGTGACCTGAATAAGCTACAAAATGTCCTCAACATTACAGAGCAAGTTCATGGGAATGTAACAAATTACTAAGAGAGAACATACAGGTGGGGGGGGTGTGTCCATACAGGATCAAAGAGCCTTTATACACAATACAGAGGATTAACGCCTTAAGTTCCACAGTGAGTATAACAAGCATGCTATTCTGCATTTACAGACAGATTTTACTGTGGTGGGTTTAGTAACATTTTAAGCACTCATTTTTTAGCACTTTCAGCAGCTGATATAATAACTACTGAGTATGTAGCTTATTTATATTTTAATCCTTGCCTATGTATCGGTTTAAGCTGGTGCTATGACCACTGCTTTAGGTTTCCAGTTTCAGGGTGACTCCTTTCTCTTGCAGCATCCTATGGAGCCATCTTTACATGCAGGGACTAGAGCTTTGTCTCTGTACATGGTGTATCAGTAGAAACACACAGCCCCGTTCCCTTAATCTACTTCTAAAGTGGCTCATCTGTACTGTGTATAGAAGTTGCTGAAGCAATAATTGCATTTTTAAACGTTCAGAGTTTATTGAACATCAACAAAAGTATAGAGGTGGTTACAAACATCAATTGAAGATACATGTAGTTATTGATTGCATTTCAGTCATAGGATATAGTGATGGACGATGATGTAGTTGACATTAGTTATGTTTGCTAGTATATGACATCAGTCCTTCACTGCTCCACAATCTGATATCCAGTATTCGTTTACTGGTTTGAAGATATCTAACTTAAGTTTTAACATTGTGAGAACTAAGAACCTGTTCACAAACATGAATTGTACATTTTAGGCAATTCTATACCTGTGTAATTAGTTTACCAAAGTAAAGAATATAAGGAGATGAAAGAGGGATTAGATTAGGATTTAGGATTGGGAGGAAGGGTGGGGTAAGGGTACACCATTGTTATGAGGTGATCAGCTGATGCTGTGTGGGGCTACTTGTCTCTCACACATGGAAGGGCTGGCTTATTTAGGTTCCTAGCAGATCTTTATTTGTGTCAGAATAATGGAATGCAAACCAAGGTGTCCATGTTTTATGAAACTTGTCGACTTTATCTGATGCCTGGGCCAGAGTGTCCTCCATTTCATGAATCTCTGAAACCTTCATCAACCATTGTGATATGATAGGTACCCGTGTGGTTTTCCAGTAGGCCGGTATCAATGTCTTGGCTGCGTTCAGCAGGTGTTTAGTTAGTGAGTTCTTGTAACGTTTTATTGGAAATGAGGAGATGTGTAGGAGACAGTAGGCACTATCAAGCACTATTCTGGTTTCTGTTATTTGATCAGGTCTCTGACCTGGCGCCAGAATGTGGTCAGGAGGGGGCATTGCCACCAAATGTGTATAAGCATGCCCGTGTCGCCACCACATCTCCAACAGGTTTTAGTGGTCTGAGCAGGAGTGTAGTTTTGCAGTTGTAATATACCAGTCTGTAAGAAGTTTGTATGATGTTTCTTGCATCCTAGTGCTTATAGAGCAAGGATGCAAGCTTTTGTCCACTGTTTGTCAGTGAACGTTTGATTGAGCGCCTTGGACCAACGCTGTCTAAATTTGTCTTCTGCTTTGGGTATGGAATTTTGAAGCCATTTGTATGCGATGGATGTAGCTTTTGTAGTTGCTCGCCTTCTGCGCATATTGTCTCTAATTCTGAAATTTTTCTGGAGAAGTGATGTTGTCTTGCCTTACTGTTTACATAGCTACGTATCTGGAAGTACGTCCAGATTGGCTAATTTTGTATCCCGCTATCTCTTTTTAGGGTCACAAAATCCGAAATGTTCCCATTAAGGAAGCACTCACCTCCTTGTAGAGCCTTATTTATGTGGGGTCGTTGTAGCAGTCGGTTTCTCAGTCCCGGAATTAAGTTTGGGTTATCTGATAGGGGGGTGATAGGGCTGACTGCGGAGGTCAACGTGGAGTGTTTGGTCGCTTCTGAACAGATAGTCAAAGTGTTTTCCATTAGTGGTTGTTGTTTTAGTGCATTGTTTTTCTGTAGCCCTGGGTTCCATAGGGAAAAGAGGAGGGGGTATGGGCTCAGACCTTCTAGTGCCACCCAGTCCTTGGTCCTCCCATGGCAGTACCAGTCTATCACTCTTGTGAGATGTGCTGCGTGGTAATATTTCCTGAAGTCTGGCAGCCCCATCCCTCCTAGTTCCTTAGGTCTGGTCAGGAGTGTGAATTTGATCCTGACTTTTTTGTGTGCCCAAAGAAAAACCAGCAAGGCGGTTTGCAATTTTTTGAAAAATATCTGGGGTAGTTTGACTGGCAGTGCTCTGAGAAGATAAAGAAGCGTGGGGAGCTTTACCATATTCAGGATGGCGGCCCTCCCAGTACTTCAAAGCTTTCCCTTCCCATTTAAGGGGGCAGTTGGCTTGTGTTCTGATTAGGTTAGTAGGGGACCTATTGACATTCATGGCCTCAGATTTTGTTTGGATTTCTTTCTAACCTTAAAATAAACCTTAGTGTGTAAAGGCTTTCATGAGATTAGGGAGAGTGATATGTGAATTTGTCACAAAGAATAAGAGATCATCGGCATATGCTGACGTTTTGTATATCTTATCTTGGATGGGTATACCTTTTACTGCGTCTTCTTTAATAATCATTCGGATAAATGGTTCTAGCTAGAGAATAAATAACAGGGGGCAGCCCTGTCTCGTGCCATTCAGTATCTCTACTTTTTCTGACAGTGACCCGTTAATCTTTACTTTCGCTGAAGGTTGTTGGTATAATGACGTGATCCACGCCATCATGCGTGTATTTAGGCCTATGTGTGTGCAAGTTGCGAACATAAAGTCCCAGGCTACCCTGTTGAAAGCCTTCTCCGCGTCCGTAAACAGGAGAAGGCTCTTGATGTGCAGGGAATGTGATGCTTGTGTAAGTAGTAGTGCTTTAATTATATTATCCTTAGCCTCTCTGCCAGGCATAAAGCCTACTTGTTCAGGGCCTATTACATTAGCCAAAAGTGGTCTGAGTCTATTTGCCAGTATTTTGGCCAGCAGCTTAATGTCTATATTCAATAAAGATATGGGCCTGTAACTGGAGCATTCTGTGGTGTCTTTCTCGGGTTTGGGAATGACCGTTATGTGTGTGGAAAGGATGTCTGATGGTATGGGTCTAACATCTGTCTAATAGTTAAAGGCTTTTTGTAAGGGTTCTGTCAGTATGTCTATTACATTTTTTGTAGTAAATGGATGTAAATCCATCCGGTCCTGGGCTCTTTTCTGGTTTTAGGGCTTTTATGGCTTGTTGTATTTCTGTTGGGGTAATGTGTTCTTCTAGCTGGGTCACGTCTTCCTCGCCTAGCTGGGGTAGCCCACTCTGTGTTAGGTAGTCCTGTATTGCTTGTGTTCTGTCTCCTGTTATTCCTGACGGTCTGGGTTGAGCCGGTAGGTTATATAACCTTGAGTAATATGTGTGGAAGTGTTTTGCTATGTTTTCTGTTTTCACATCCAGGGATCCGTCTGCGCCTTTGATTCCCATTATATGTTTAGAGGTGTTGGGTTCTCGCAGAGCCCTAGCCAATAGTTTGCCTGACTTACCTCCAGCTTCATAATATATTTTTCTCTTAAAGAACAGGAGGCATTTTGTTTTAGTATCTAGGATTTGTTGCAGTTTTTTCCTTGCTTCCAAGAGAGCTATAGCTGAGGATTCCGACAGGGATTGTTTGTGTTTTGTCTCTAGTTAAATGATCAGTTTTGTTAGTCTGTTAGTTTCAGCCTCCTGTAGTCTTATGCGTTGTGCCCCCATGCACATCAGGTCTCCTCTGATTGCACATTTATGGGCTCCCCAGATCATAAGGGGATCTGCTCCTGGGGTCTCATTAAGGTGGAAAAATTCCTTGAGTTTAGTTGTGATTTTGGGCAGTAGTTCAATGTCTGTCAGGAGTGACGCGTTCAGTCTCCAGAAGGCTGTGTTAGTTACGGGTGTGTTTCCCACTATCTTCAGGGATATGGGTGCATGGTCTGAGATGGATTGAACTCCAATCTTAGCCTCTGTTACTCTAGTTGGATCCCTCTGGGATATGAATATTTGCTCTATATGGGAGTAACGGTTGTGTGGAATAAAGTGGTGGGTATAAGCCTTGTCAGTTGGATGGAGAAATCGCCACGTGTCAATTAATTGTAAAGAGTGTAGTAATAATTTAATTTTTTTATAGGTGATGCAAGTCTTTCCTGTTGAGGTGCCCATTAAGGGGTTAAGTGGAATATTAAAATCTCCGCCTAGTATTAAGCATCCAGATGTAAAGCCTGTCAGTGCACGTATCATTCTCTGACAGAAGTTTACATGTGCTGAGTTGGGGAAATATATGTTTGCAAGAGTAATTGGGGAGCCTGCGTATGTGCCTTTCAGAAAGATGTATCTTCCTTCCGGAGCTACTAGTTTGTCAGTTAAATTGAAAGGTGCGTCTTTGCTGATCAAAATTGAGACCCCCTTTGATTTGGCTTCCTTGTTAGTGGCGTGTATAGCCTCTGTAAAATATCGATCGGTCAGTTTCTGTATGTGGTTGGTTTGGAAATGTGTCTCCTGCAAGAAGGAAAAATGAGGCCTACCTTTCTTAAGTTCCCTTAACGGCGTGGATCTTTTATCTGGTATGTTCAGTCCCCTTATATTATGCGAGATGACAGTGGGGCTACGGCCCAAGGATGAGTAGGCCACCTGGAAAACCACATGCAGGGTTTGTCTTGGTATACCTGCAAATAAAACTTCAAGCTGGTCAGGAATCGGTGTAAAACAATACAATGGTATATAGGATATGGGGGGGGGGGTAAAGAGATGGGGGGATGTTGAAAGGTAGTAGATAAAGAGTGGAGAGAGATATCTATAAACTTCAGAGCATATCTGCTGCTCTGAAGTAAATAATTAGTGGATCTGGGGACAAAATTGTTCCACCAGTTCCATTATGTGGGCACGTGGTAGGGCTGCTCTATAGCAACTGAAGTAGAGGTTATTACCTATACAGCTCTACCAGCCAATATCCAGTTGCCAAAGGAGCGATGCAGAAGCAACAATCTAGTTTCAAAAATATAAAGTACAGCCAGCAAAAAAGGAAAGAAACCCGGCCTATGAAAATTTTAAAGGTCCAACCTTCATACAGTATATGCATAAAGGTTAGAGTGCAAACATAGAAACCCTGCAAAAATAAACATTAAACTGTAACTATAGCCATTTTCGTGTTAACTCTTTGGCATGTGGGGATTACTGGTAGTTGGTGTCTGTAAAACATCTTTTGAAGGTAGTGACTCTGAGACCTATCCGAGCTGCATGTTTCATAGGTGCATAGACTTGTAGCGATTTATGTTGGTCTGTGTACACAGTTCCAAGGGGTTTCGCATAAGGGAAGGCGAGAAAACCTAAAAGTCTATGTCCATCCCCTGTAAATAGCGCTATTTCAGATCTGGTCAATCAGTCTCTCCCGTCTAGGTAGATGAGGGTTACCCCAGCAACAACCCCCAAACGATAATTAAGGAGGAGGGGGTAAAAGCTCCTTCTCCTTTTAATTGGTCTGTAATAGAGGCGGCATAAGTTCGTCACTTTTGGTGGTAGGTTCAGATGCAGTTTCAGTATCACATCCCTAAGTATCAGGTCTGGATTAATCCTGTAGAGTGGTGAACGATTGTTTACCACACATGTAATTCACCCTGGTCTTCTTCTGGTGCCCTGAAGGTGGATTTTCTCGATTTGGGAGTATCGCCATGAGAGTTAAGGCCTCGGTCATGTTTCATTTTTTTGGATAGTCTTTTATCCGGAGATGAAAATGGAGACCTCTGTGGCCCTCCTTCAGCTCTCGGGAGGAGAAATTCTTGGTACCAGTCTGGAAGTGCGACAGGCTCCATGTGCAGGGATTCAAAGAAGTCTGGCAGATCCGTAGGAGTATGCAGCACGTGTTGTTTGCCTGCATGTGTCACAGTAAGGGCAAAGGGGAAGCGCCATGTGTATTTTAAATCATTTGTCCTTAATTTATCAAGTAGGGGCCGCAGAGCCCTCCGGTTCTTCAGTGTTATTTGTGATGAATCATGGAACAGCATGATCGTCTAGCCATTGAACACTATGCTGTCATTTCTCCTGGCTTTATTCATAATGGCTTCTTTAAGCGGGAAGTTTTGTAGGCAGCAGATTGTGTCCCTGGGTGGTGCGGTGTCTGGGCCTTTAGGTCTGAGGGCTCTGTGAGCTCGCACAAAGTCGATTGCTGTGTCCTCTTGTCTTTCTAGGAGGCTATTAAAGACTCTCTGCAGTGCTGGTATTATTTTGTGCTGTGTCGACTGATTCAGGGATTCCTCTAACTCTAATATTGCTCCTTCTGTCCCTGTTGTCCAGGTCCTCGAGATGTCTATTCATCTCTGAGGTGAGAGGAGTGAGTCAGTGCCACGCTTTCTAGTCTGCTTAGTCTTTTCTCCCTTTGTTTCCCAGTCATTTCTACTGCAGCTAGTTTTTCAGTCAGGACAAGCAGGTTGGATTTGAGATCTGTTATTGCAGCCGAAAAGGTGGATTTTATATCTGCTGCGAAGCCGGACATGTCTGCATAGGTTAGGGGTTGATTTGTCTGTGAATAGCTCCTACTTGAGTCTCCTACTGTAGATAGTGAATCCTCACTGAAGTCTTCCTCCTCCTGCTGCATTCGCGCCATTTTGTTCCCCGCCATGCTGCCGCTGGATATCGCCTGATTTTTGAAGAGATCGGTGATATTCCTGGCAGATGTAATCGTAGTGCTACGCTTAGGTCGGGTCTGTGGGGTCTTTCTGCCCATAGCTGGATTGCTGGAAGTGGGGTTTCAAGCTGCAGGCCTCTGTTCTGAGTAGGTCTAATGGGAGTGATTAGACTTACTCAGAACAGAGGCACAGAGAAACACACATAGATTTCTTCAGAATAACAAAGAACAACGTGGATCTAGGTGGAAGGGGCTCGCTGAACCTGAGAGGGGGATTCCGGGTCTCCAGGATTCCGGCCACAGGATCTATTCATGCCCTTCACCCCTGCAGGGGTTGGGCTTTCTGGTGAGTGAGGGCACAAGAGGGGGCCTGCCAAACACGGACACACTATTATTGAAAATTCGCTGGGGATTACATATCTGTTTGATATACCTTCATTGGACAATTTACATTGGACGATTTTTTTTGTATCACATACATTAATTTATTTATATCTTGTTTGATCGCACATATTCATTATTTCATTTCTTGATTAATTCACCTAAAAACATACACATTTTCTATCAACATTTTTTTACCATTTATGTCAGAGGGATCACAGATGTTTATTTGGCCCATTTACATGTATTTTTTATGTATTGTTTATGTTATTGGGCACGTGAGTGGGATTTTCAAATGCTGATATAATTTTTTATGTCACTTTCATTCATCTTCTATCATGTATGATTTTGCATTTTTTTCACTAATGGTAGTGACTTGCACATTCACATCCCATGTAATATACGTAATGGATTAACCTACAGGATTTTAGCCAGAATCTCTCACATAGTTTGTTGTGGACTTTGGTGCACACTGCACATTTATTGTTCATTTTTTTTCCCAATATTTTTCACATTTTTTCATCCACATTTTCTCATTCTCATTTTTTGGTGGGTTTTGTTTTGTTGTTTTTTCTGATTTTTCTATTGTCTGTGAACAGCGCCATTCCCCTATTAGAACACATTGTATTATGTGGATTTCACTTCGGTGTTTATAGTTTGCTTGGGGGGCTACAGTTCCTTGTTAATACTGATCCTAAGCGCGGAATATTCGATTTCCATTTTCCCTGCAAGCTTTCTTTATTTTGTAAGCAACAACTTGCGGTCTGTATGATGAGGCCACAATGTAGTGCACTGGGAACAAGATTAGAGATTTTTTGGATAAATTCTGGTGTTTCTTCCACAGACTTTGGATAGAAGTAACAAGTGCTGAAAATGTGGTCTTTTGGTGTAGGTGGTGCCTTCACACCGTAACCCTATAGAGGTACTCTTGAAGAAAGCAACAGGTACTCATTGATGGCCCTCAGCTGCATTTGCAGCCACTGCAGCATTGCCAAAGTCGAGTTCCACCTTGTGGGCATGTCACAAATCAGGTGGCTTACGGGCAGGTGAAATTCCCGCTGAATTTTAGCCAACTGAGCACTGGCTGTGTTTGACCGCCTGAAATGGCTACAGACTCTTCTGGCCTGCTTTAGCAAATCTTCCAACCCTGGGTACCTATTTAGGAAACACTGCACCACCAAATTCAGGACATGTGCCAGGCATAGCACGTGTCCACTTTCCCTGTCTAAGGGCGGACAGGAGGTTTGTACCATTATCGCACACCTCCATTCCTGGCTCCAGCTGGCGTAGCGTGAACCACTTCTGGGCCTGCCCTTGCAGAGCTGCAAGAATCTCTTCTCCGGTGTGGTTCCTATCCCCTGGACACAACAGCTGTAGCACTGTATGGCATACTTTGGCCTGACTCATTGAATAGCCCCTTGAATGCTTAGGGGGTACTTGTGGTTCATAGGTAAGTTCAGCAGAGGAGGGCATGGAGGAGGAGGAAGGGGGTAGAGCTGACATCTCGCATTATCACCACTTGCTGTATGGAGATGAGGTGGCACAACAAGCTGCAGCACTGAGCCCTGTCCTGCATTCTTCCAAGTTGCAAGCAGAGTTACCCATTGTGCTGTGAACTAAATATATCGCCCCCGTAAATGCTTGCTGGACCACATGTCAGCAGTAATGTGGACTTTGCGGCTCACTGCCTTGCCCAACGATGCCACAACATTGTCTTCCACGTGATGGTACAGATCTGGAATGGCCTTACATGAAAAGAAATAGCGACTGGGAACCTGTCATTGTGGTGCAGCACATTCTGCAGACAGAAAGGCAGAAATTGTAGAGCCAACAGCTTTGACAAGCTTGCATTTAGATGCTGGGCATGTGGGTGGCAGTGACTGTATTTTTTTTTGTTGCAGCAGATGGGGCAGAGAAATTTGCCAGTTGTAGTCTACAGCTGGTGGTGTGCTACTGGCAGATGTGCTGCAAGGACATGGGACCCCTTGTGCTTTACCATTATCCCTGTCAGTGGAGGCTGCTGAGAAGTCATGAGGTATAGAGGGGGCAGACTGAGGTGACTAAGGAGGAGGAACAGATTTGCGGCCCTTTTGTGTGGCTTTAAGGTGCCCTTGCCAATAGGCTGAGTGGTGGGAGGTTAAATGCCTGGTCAAGCATGTGGTACCGAAATAGCTGGTGTTTTTGCCACGCTTCATGTGCTTGAAACAATGTTTGCAAATTACAACCGTGCGGTCGGCTGCACATGTGTTAAAAAAGGCCTAGACAGCTGAGCTGTGGGAAGTGGGTCGGGAGATGACGGATCCACAATGTGATGGAATAGGGTGGCTGCTCTTTACTCTTCCATGATGGCTGCCTCGTTGGGCTTGTACCTTACCCCCTTTCCTCCTCTGCTCTATCGGGCACCCAAGTCACGTCAGTGACCTCCTCATCATCATCTCCTCCATTCTCATTACCACTGGAGACAACTTGACAATACGCTGCGGCTGGGGGAACATGACTGCCAATTTGTGTACCAGTGTTCTCCCTTCTCTGTAGGTTCATGTTCCTGCCTTCCTCAACCTCAGAACCAACATCTGAATCAAGTAATGGCTGTGCATTGTCAAGGAGCAAGGGGCTGAGGCTGTTTTCAAATAACTCCGCTGACTCCTCCATTCCAGATGCTGGGGCTATGGCAGGAATAGCTGTGGATAAGGAGGCAGGTTTAGCCACTCTGGCAGCTGCAGTGGACTGCCCACTAGTCTTTGCTTGGGTGATGGAGGATGAGGATGGTTTATTAAGCCAACCCACCGCCTCCTCTGCATGCTGTGTCTGGACATCACTAAACGGAGGAAATGATGCCCTGCCTGAGGACTCCCCACATCCACCTTTGCCTGTGGACACGTACCCTGCTGGCCTCCCTCACAGTGCCATGGGAACCTCTACCTCTTGTCCTCCCAGACATGATGGGGGGAGGGGGGGTGCTTATTAACAAAATGTAATAAAGATGTGGAAATGTGTACGTGGATGCACTTTAATCAATGGAAAGTGGTGTTTTGTGCACTTTAACTTGAGTACTCACTACACAGACACATTCCACTGATACACTATAATATACTGTAGTAAAACTGCTCTGACGCACTGCAATATACTACGTCAAACATGTACTAAAGCACTGAAATATACGGCGTTAAACTTACAGTAACTTACTGAAATGAACTGCGTTAAGCTTGCAGTAACGCACTGAAATATACTGCGTTAAACATGCACTAACGCGCTGAACTATACTGCAGTAAACCTGCTCTGACAAAATAAACTGACACTAATGTAAAAATGAATGGTCACTATACTTGCACTGACTGAACTGTCACTAAATTCACACTAAACTGATATTCTACACTGACAATAGAATCAGAATAGCACACGAACTGTCTAGTAGCACTGAACAGAGCCTTGTTCTATCTCTCTCCACGCCGATATCACACTATAAAAAGGGCCGCTATTGAAAGAATATTTTTCTAGTGTGGGGCGGGACTAAGAGCAATCAGCCATGATAGGATAGAGTCATCATGACAGCGTCCAATCATGACTCTTACAGTGCTCTGTGCCCTGATTGGGCAAAGCTTTCATTGCTTCAGCCAATCAGGGATTTCAATGCACTGTGCGCTGGCACAGTGCATTGTGGTCATTTGGCGGACTGAACAAACGGTCGAATGCCCTGATAATTCTGGTGTATTCGTCAAATGGGCGAACGACCAAAAATTGGCCCGAACTCATGCTCAGGCTGAAGCTTTCGCCCATCCCTACTTGTGATGACCAGATGTTCAGGGAAGCAGCATTGAGAGAGCAGGAGTCTGCAGCATTGAATGTTGTTAACTGCAGGTGGTAGGATGAGAATTTTTAGCATACAATTTACTGGGGGGATGTTTATTTTATTGTGCTCAATGTGTTAAGCTAAAAAACCCTAAAAGTATTTTTTTTTCTTCTTTTTAGTCAGAGACCTATAACGACGATGTTCAGACTTATTGGGACACAGTCTCAAGTGAAATTCCTGCAAAGGAGCAAAAAACAAAGCCCCTGATCCCAGAAATGTGCTTTATAAACAGTGAAGACAACACAGAATATTCACCAACAAATACCTTTATTGATGATGATGGCAGAAGTCAGCTTATTACCTGCACTAAATGTTGCGTACAGGTTCATGCAAGTAAGTATATATTCTGACTGAAAAAATGTAATTAAATAATGCAATAGACCCGATTTGGTTCCCAGTTTTACCCCTTCAATTCTTGATTTCAAAACTGGTGTGCACATATTTTAACGTGCATAGTTTTTAAGTAGTTATATTAATAGTATAGGTATTGTAAATATCTCCTAAACGTGCACCGTTTAGGAGAATATTTACTATATATATCTCCTAAACGTGCACCGTTTAGGAGATATTTACTATATATGCAACCGATGATGTCATCAGAGAATGCACTCTGAAGGAACCGCCACCCGGGCATGTGCGGGAGTGATGTCATTGCGGCTCCGGCCAGTCACACAGCTGGAGTTCGCGGACCTGGAAGAAAGACGGGTGAAGATGGAAGCGGCCTCCAGCAGTGACATTGCATCGCTGAAGGTCTTCGTTTTCAGGTAAGTTTTACCTGCCTTCAACCTGCTGGTAAGAAAAAGAAAAAAAAAAAAATTCGCCCAGAGGTTTACAATTACTTTAATACTACATTTATTCGTTTTTAATGAATGAACAACTGGAATGTTGTTGGATTTTTCTTGGACGCAGGAAAATTAATTCTTAGACCATCGAGTTATACTCCAACTCCAGGTGAGTGGACACATTCACAATTCGCAAATCTTGACCCAGCTTTGTAGAACCTCACCTGCTCCCAGCATTGCCTTTTGGTTGTGTGTGGTTTTTTTTTTGTTTTTTTTTTTGCTAGTTTCTGTGGTTGATGGACATAATTCTTTTGTTTTCTACTTTGATTTACTACATAAAGATTTACAGCAGCTCAATAAAATACAACACAGGCTGCATGTGGTCAATGGATCTCTGAATTCCAGGTACTGGGACATTGGAAGGCTACCCTTACCCTTGATTGGTACTGTGAATATTGAACCTTTTCTAGGCACAGCATAAGCATGACATAGCTGAATCAAGGTGGACAAGGATCTCAGGGATTAAACTCCAAATATAACAGTTGGGGACAGTCTTCCTTTCACTGACTCCTACCTTAGTCAACACACCAGCTTTGGCTCCAATGCAGCATCTGTTTTTTTTCTCACACCTTCTGGGGTCCCTTCCTCTGGGACCTTTATTATCTGAATAGGAATTTTCTGCTGCATTTACCATGGTGCTGAAACAATTGGTAGATATCTTCAGGGATTTACAGCAGTGTAACCAAAAGCAGTCTAGGTCACTAACACCTCAGAAGCTACCTTGTGAGTTTCCTCTTCCACCCTATTTCGGATTAGAGGAGGACTGATTCAATGAAGTGGATGCCTTTGACATGGAAGCATCCTGTGAGGAGGATGCTCCGGCCTCTAATATTTCCCAACAGAAAGGTCCACAGGGAATTTCCTCACAGAGGTGGTCCATAAGAACCTAAAGCTTTCATTGCCAGAACCCTCATGACCTAAGGTGACTGGGTTGAGATCTTGGAAAGCGTTCAAACTGTCCAAATGCTTTCCGATGCTTCCTCATACTGAGGAGGATTTGTACAAGGATTGGGTCCATCCAAGCAAACTGACTGCACCCATAAATCATTTTTCCCAACAATATCTGATAGTAGATGGCTTTTGCAAAAAGTGAACTCTCCGGGCAATGAATCCTCCTGTCTTTTTTGAATAAGGCTTTTACTGTTGAATTGAATTATGTACCGGTTTTTAAGAAACATAAAGACAAAAAATCCCTCCTTTAAGGTGTCTTTTTTTTCTTGGCAAGTGATTCCATGCAACCCCCAAACCATTAAAGGGGAACCAGGAGTCCAGCTGCTTTCCAATAAGTGGCGCTCATTCTGAATTGGGCAGAACTTCACATTCTGGCACTTTCTGCGGTGCACGTTCTGGGAGTAGAAAAATTGCAAGCAGATTTCCTAATCCGCCAACAACTTGATCCCAAAGAATGATCCCTCCAGCAGAAAGTTTCACTCATTCGGTTTCTGGTGGGGGATGCCAGACATAGACCCAATGGCATCCAGACTCAATCACAAACTGGACAGGTTTGTGTCCAGGGATCCTTGGACCTTTGGGGTGCATGACCTGGGCACTCCCTGGAATCACTTCAAACAAATGTATTTGTTTCTCTAAAACTCCTTTCTTGTCTGCTTCAGAGGATGAAGGAGGAAGGCAGTACCGGTGATTCTCATTGTACTGAACTGACCCAGCAGGTGGTACTCATGGTTAGACTCCTTTTCAAAGGATCAAGATCGTCCAGATCATCTTTCTCCAGGTCTTGTATTCCATCCTGCTTCACGGTCAATGGTTTCAGCCTTTGTACAAGGTGTGGCTCACATTGTACTACTGGCAAGCTCCCTGTTGACTCCGTGGGTTGTCAGTCCTTCAGAGACCACCATTTGATCCTATTCTGTATATTTCTCTCCCTCACTATGTTGTAATTCTTGTGACAATCACTTTGATCAGGAGTGTGTCTGAAGAGCGATTAAATCTACATTAGAGATTCATCTTACAGCAGCGTGAGTGAAAGGCTATCTGAAAATATTACTGACAGCAGCAACACTGAACCTTCAATGGATATCCAGGAATCTACTAATGCTGAGATCCTGCACAAAAATATTGAATTTCATCAGTTCATGGACTGTGCAACTAGTGACTTTTGAATCCCCATCTATTTTGGTGCATATGAAGTTGCTCACAGTGAGAAAGCTGCATTGGCAGGCTGGTTCTTTCATCAATGAAGCTACACCTGCCAACTGCAAAACACGCTTCAATAAAGCTCCCTGGCAAAAGCATCAAGGACTTTGATTCCTCATTATTGCAAAGAAGACCTGGTCTAAGGTGCGGTTCAGCATCATATTTATCTACCAAGACACAAGTTGACAGCTCGAGGAATGCACTAAGAGTCTTACTAGCATCCAAGGACATTTATCCAAGCCATCTCTCCCAGTCTTTAAAGAGGAGACACATCCGCCACTTCACACGTTGAGAGTCAAGCCTTTTAAGGCATTCTGGGAGTCATCCAAAATACCTTCAGATCAAAGAGTGACTTTTCAACCTCACAGTGAATTACGCGTGTTTTGCTGCCCATGGAGAAGGGACTTGATTCCTTCAAGGACTGTTGCAGACATCAAGACAGTAACAGCAGGATCATCTTGGTTTTGTCTGATGTTTTTACGTGTTCCCCCTCTTTTTTATTTCTTTTTACCCTAGTACAATTTATGGACTTATATTGGACTATAGTGGAATCTTATTATTTCAGATGAGGTGTTCTTCCCCACTTTCATGTATTGTATTGAACTGCTTTAGGTTATTGATTGTTTGTAGTACACTGATGTCTGGTGGCCGTTTCTGGCCACTACAACTTGTTTACTAATGTGATTTTTGTTCTTCCTCTGTTCTCCCCTTCTTTTTAGTGTCACTTAGTTTAGTTTACTCAGTCAGTGTTAGTTATTCGCAGAGACAGGGCTCAGGAAGGTTATTGTCTTCTTACACCTCAAAACACTAAAAACAAAATTCTGTGTATTGCAATTAACTGAAGTAAAATTGCATTGGATGTCAATTCTTGGTCTTATTAAAGAGATAAGCTGACTGTAGATGGTATCTATTCAGGATGTGACAACACTGTCTGGACAGATAGTCTAAGGAGGCATGTCAATGCATGAAGAGTCATTTGAAACAGAACACAGTTCCAGACCGTGACAGTTTGCTTGTACCTTGCTTATCATGAACCCTGCAGATGCACCCCTACCTGAAGAGAATCCACCCAGGGCAATGACCAGAAGATTGGATTCCCACAACTGAACCAAGTCCACATATTGTCCCATCTGCAGAGCCTGTCTGCCTGCCTCAGTCAGTTGTAGCAGCATCTCCAAATGGCATGTCCTCCATGAACCCTGTGGATGCCTGCCTAGGACAGAGGTACAAATGTACAGATTTATTTATATAAAAGGGTTTATGTGTAGTTTAAAGTGTAATGTTTACTTTTTTTTTTTATTATTAAGGATGGAAACATTTATTGGCTGCATTTAACAGTCCCAAGATGAAATAATAGGACTTTGTACCTATACTTTCCATATGGCACCTCTACCCCCACGTATACTGGTGACCCATCTTCTGCAGAGGATTCTTCAAAGTTCAGCCTCACTATATTCCCTTTAGCCGGACCAGAGTGTAATATTAAATTTGATTTTTATCAGATGACACCTTGGATTGGCCCTTACCACTCTGGTAGCACAGCGATCCCATTACACTAGATATTGAGCAGTTCCTGTCTGCGTTCGGACATGCTTTTGATGAGCCCAGGCAAACATCCTCTGCTGCTGCTGCTCTTCGGCTTCGCCAGGTCCACACTACTGTGGGAGAGTATGCAGTGCATTTTCACACACTTTCCTTAGAGCTGACATGGAACAATGAGGCCCTCATGACTATACTAGGGCCTAAATCATGGAATAAAGGATGAATTGGCGGGTAGACTGTTGCCATCTGGTTTGGAGAATCTCATGTCCCTCAGTACCCAAATCTGATTTTGTAAAAAGGCCTCTGAGCAGCCTAGACTCCCTCCTCCTCCACGTTTGTTTGAATATCCCCAAATTCTGGATGCACTGTCAGGATCTTCCTCTCCCTATGAAGAAGCTGTGCAACTAAAAAGTACAAGACACACAACAGAGCGTTCATGTGGATGTACTTAAGGCTTATGCGTTATTGTGGTGAGAAATTCCTCTTTACATGCCCTCAACCCGAGAAACCCCCAAAATCTTATTCCTTTCTTAGGTGGGGTTCCTAATGATCACGATTTTACCATCACCTCAGTCTTGTGAGTCCCAGTCTAACTTTGATTCCAGTACAAAAAAACATCATTCTTCAGGTGCTACAAGCATCCTTCCCTGGCGCAGATCCTAAAGGAATCCATTTCTTCTCTGAAGATCTTGATATTGGCGGTACTGTTTGCTCCATCAATAGGAGATTTAATTTCTAATGCTACCCAAGCCTTCCAATTCTGTTCTCGATTGCCCTTGGCTGTAGCTCCATTCTTCTACTAAAGATTGGAGTGAGGGACAGAACTTCTTGGCGGTGCTTTTCCCCAAGTTTATAAGATCACACCTCTGATGTCTGTTCCACTTAAGCTCAACCTGAAACTTTGCATGCTCTCTTCCTGTTTACCTGCACTTTTGGGGTGTCTTCACAAGGTCTACATTTGCCTGACTGATTTGATTATGGACTCCTACTATCCCCATGGACCCGTTTTCTGTTCCTCCATCTCCAGCAGGTGCTTATTTTTTTTTAGTCCAGAAGGACATTTCCCTTGATCCTTGCATTGGTTATTGTGAACTGAATAGTATCACCTTTAAGAATAGAAACCCACGTCCCCTCATTAGTGAGATTTTTGATCCGGTCCATGGAGCAAAACATTTTTCCAAGCTTGACCCAGGGGAGCTTATTGGAACTCATTGGAATTCATGCTGGAGGCAAGTGGAAGACCACTTTTAACACCAGGAATAAAAATTATGAATTTAATCCTTTAGATCTTTGCACCTCCCTGGCTGTCTTTCAGCAATTTGTTATCATTGTTTAGGGATCTACTATACAAGTTCATGATGGTCTACTCAGATGACATTTTGGTGTTTTCTCTGAGGTCTAAAGGCCACTCAGTTTCTTGTGTTTTTTCCAACTGTTATCCTCCTTTTTTTGACAGTTATTCTTCCAATTTTGCCCCTGTCACAGCCCCCACTGATATTGGAGCTAATGCCAAGAACTGGCCTGAAGTTACTGTTGATGCCTTTCACAAACGTAAAAAGACCTTTCTAGCAGGTCCTGTTTTGATCTGACCCTCAAACCATTTTTTTTTTTTTTTCTTGAAGTTGAATGCTTCTTATTTTGGGACCAGGGCCCCAATCCTTCAGGTTGTTTCAGGCAGGAGAAGACCATGTGCAGGAAATTCTCCCTATTTGGCAAGAATTATTCTGTCGTTGTCTGGAAACTCCTTGCTATTAAAGCAGAGTTCCACCCATTTTTTTAAATTTGCAGTCATTCTTATGGACATCCTCACTGCTATTCTAAATAGTAGTCATTTATTTATTTGTTTTCCTCTCTGTCTTCATGCCGCACTTCCGCCTTTGGCCGCCTAGGTGATTATGTCACAAGGCGATTCTCATGGATTCCTGGGATGTCGGCGTCATCTATCCCAGGTGTCCATGGGAATCGCCTAATACGGAAATCTTGCGTGATCTCAAGACTGAAAAGGACGCAAATGGGAGGAGTTAGGTGCCATTGCTATGGGAACCTGTCCGGAATTAACATTGGTGCGCAGTGGCATTACTGTGAATGTGCGAGATCGGGAGGTGCATGCTGGGAAAGCCAGCTGCACCGAATCCCGGAAATGAAGACAAGCTGGCTTCAGATGCCCACAACAGCCATGGACCCTGCCTGCTTCCGAGATCAGGTTAGCTTAGAATAATTTAATAAAAACAAAAGGGACCACATTGCTGTCATTATGCTAATGTTGCAGTGGAAGTAATAACAATTGCGGGAGAGCTTTTAGAAAAAAAAAAAAGATTGGGGGATTGGAACTCCACTTTAAGTTGGCTTAAAGTGGTTGTACACCCTGTACAACCACTTTTATCTACAGGTAAGCCTATATTAAGGCTTACCTGTAGGTGCTTGAAATATCTCCTAAACCTCCACGGTTTAGGAGTTATTTACTAAAAAGCTGAGCGCCGACGTCATCGGCGCATGCGCCCTTTAGAAAGGGCAGATTGTGCCAGACGAGCAGCTGGAGAGACGTGTACGAGCTCAGCTCCTCATACCCCGCACCAATCTAGTGCCATCCGCTGCCTTATTCTGCACTGTCGCAGCTGCAGAAAACATATTTCTGACCCCAGACCTCTGCTGCTCTGATCCCGGTGCATATTTGGGACTTAATCTGCCAGAATCCCTTCTTTATTGAGGCTTCCTCCGGATCATCGAGGCCCTCTGCCATCTTGGGGCCTACAGGTTGACTGGCGATCCCTGCAGCCCCAGCTCACGATCCAGAGGGTGGATGGACAATCTGTCCATACCGGACAGCTGATCCACCTCTTGGGAACACACGGGACGGCCCATCAGCTTGGAGAAGCCGTGGAAATAGCTCCGACAGTCAATCCCGGCATCCTGTGGCCTTCCACCCTGTTGTGGCCTGTGGACTTGCTTGCGGATGCTCCCCTGGGACATAGTGAGTAACCCTTATTGCGCAACCATCCGCAGTCGAGTCCCCGGGGGGCATTAGATTGCCCGGTCCTCTACCATTGCATGTCACGGAGGGGATCTGGGAATAAGAGGCGGCTGTATTTACTTATCCGGCCACCGTCTCTTAGGAAAGACCGCGGCTTCGGCCTACTCCTGGAAGCCGGCGGCCATCTTGGAACGCCATAATACACCCTGCAGTTATCCCCTCCGCTCCTTCGGCTGCCCGGACCCTCACAAGGCATTTGGACTTGCAGAGACTGTATCCCTCCTCTCTTGCTGATGGTGAGGGGAGGTGGAACTCTAAACTGGTTGTTCCGCTATTTCAAATAAGACACAATACCACCTATAAGATGGACACTGTCTAAATAATCCCAGGGTCCCTGTCTGTTCACCAAGACCTCGGTGAACGTAGCCTAGCTATCTACAGCGTCGGAGGTAAGCCTGACCGTTCGATCATTAAATTCTCTACACATCTCATGGGCAAAGTTGGCAAACAGCAAAGATACTATAAACCACAGATTGGGTCACGGGAGGAACCAAACATGGAACGTTATGTTACTAGACCACAACCTCCTTCCTCTAACCCCTCCGCAATTCCTTTTGCCCTACTGGACCCTTCCCTGGACTCAGAAGATGCGACCAATCCCCCTCTACCTAGCTCTCAGAATCAAACTCCCAATTTTTCACATTCAAGCGTGACTCTTACCCCTGATATTTTGGACTCTAAATTGCAACTTTTACTTCAACAAATCACGTCCAATGTCTCGGCGGAGGTAAGCAAACTAGCTGCCGAATTGAGAGGGGAAATAACCCAAATTGGTGATCGCACAGACACACTGGAGAGCAAATTCGATGAGATGGTAAACTATGTACAAGCGATCGAGGAGGAAAATCATACCCTACGCCTCTCTGTTTCTCAACTGCAATTACAACAAGAAGATTTAGAGAACAGAGAAAGAAGACAAAACCTAAGCTTCAGAGGAATTCTGGAGACGGTGGGTGACTCTGAGCTCCGGGCTTATCTTCTTGGCCTCTTTAACAACTTGGCCCCCTCAGTTGTAGACATAGACTGGCGTCTGTATAGGGCTCACCGGTCTCCGGGCCCAAAACCTCCGGCCTGAGCTAGACCCAGAGATGTTGTGGTGAGGTTTCATTACTTTGAAAGTAAGGAGGCACTAACATTGGCAACACGCAATAAATCCCAAATTATGTATAAGGGTGCTAAATTGCAGATCTTTAGCAACCTTTCCCCCATCACCCTCGCTAAACGGAGGAACCTTTGCCCACTTACTTTACATTTGCAACAACACAAGAACCCATACTACTGGGGATTTCCTTTCCATCTAGCTGTGTCTAAAGATGGAGCCCAATACTCTTTGCGTGAACTGCAAGAGGCTGAGGCCTTCCTAAAAAAATGTGGGCCTCCCCCCTCTTCGAGAGGACGACATGATCCCTTCTGCTACACAAGTTTGTTTGCCTCCAACCACACCCACTCGCATCTGGACCCTTGTCAGGGGAAAGTCCAAGAAACATCTTTCCACCCCTCAACACCTGCGATCTTCTAAACAGCCTCCTTAAATACCTTCCTGAATGTTCCTTTTTGATTCTATTCCTCACTACCCTTTGCATATCCGTTTCCTCAAATTTTTGGATGAAACGATGTTGCTGTTTTGGTAACTTAAGTTTTGAATCTACCCTGCTCCCTTTCCGGGGTAGAATTTTTTCACATCCCACGAGATGCTTTCACTAGAGGGTTTGATACTTTGAGTGACAAATTTACCTGTTTACTTGTTAACTTTGTTTTTCCCTAAGGTGTACAGGTTTTTTTTTTCTCAAGGTCCTTTTGTTTCTTTTTCTTTTTTTGTTTTTTTCTCTGCTATCAAGCTCATAAGGTGAGCAGCAGGCCCTTTTCATCTCCTCAGTCAGAGTCGCCAGATGGAAGTCCGTTCACGTCCCTATCAGACCCTGGTCTTTGCTCAGGGTTTCCTGAGAGAATGTTCTCTCTCAGGCTTACAGAGTTTTGAACTCCTTTTTTTTTTCCTTTTTTTCTTTTGATTTTTTTTTCTGGTTTTATTTTTTATTTTTCTTACTCATGTTTACAGATTTTTTCCACAGATTGAGAATTCATTGTCATTGTTATCTCATTTTAAAACGATATCAACTGGGGGTTTGTCAACTAGTAGTCAGAGGTGAAAAAATACTGGTAGTTAAAAATACCCTTAAACCACATTGCACATACCTTTATATTATCAATAATTCAATGCCTATATTATCTGATATCTCTGCAATAGCATATCTAAATAGACTACAAACATGGCTTTGAAAATTAAGTCCTATAATTTAAAGGGCTTGTGTTCCATTAATAAGCTCTGGATGGCTCTGAAGGATTTCAGGGCATCGGGCGCGGATGTGGTAATGATCCAGGAGACCCATTTTCTGGCGAGTGGATCATTAAAATTTGCCTCAAAGTTTTTCCCCACCTCCATTCTTGCCTCTAGCTCCACGGGCAAGGCGGGGGTGGCAATCCTGATCAGAAAATCATGCCCTGTTAAAGTTAGGAAGTCTCACGTGGATCCTTATAGGAGATTTCTTATCCTAGAATGTGAATACATGTCTGCCTCCTTTACACTGGTTAATTTATACGCTCCAAACATGGGCCAGATTTACTTCCTCAACAAACTTTTTGATACTCCTCAATATCACTCACAACCTTTTATGATAGTTGGTGGGGACTTCAATCTGGTCATGTCACCCACTAGGGATAGAAAAACCCTTTTTAGTACTGTCCCATCCAAAAGGGTATTGTCCCAAGCCAATGCCTTTCGTAAATGTATTAGGTCACGCAGACTCTTTGACTCATGGAGAATAAAACATCCCTCTGCTAAACAATTTACGTTCTATTCACCAGCCCATAAAATGTATTCCTGCCTTGATCATTTTTTTATTTCAGCCCCTCTCATCCCCTATGTGGTCGAATCGGATATTTCTCCCATTACATGGTCGGACCATGCGCCCATTATGTTAGATCTTATGCTTTCTCAGACTCATACCAAATCCTGTCATTGCGTCTTAACGACCACCCTTTGCAGTCTGACGTATCCCACTCCATCCTAGCAAATGGCTTGAAAAAGTATTTTTTACTCAACGCTGGATCAGTATCTCAGATTTCTACACTGTGGGAGGCACATAAGGCTGTTTTCCGAGGTGCGTGTATAGCTGAAAGCTCTCGGCTGAAGAGAGATAGAAATAGCCTTATACAATCTTTAATGTCCGCTCTAGTAACTACTGAATGGAGGCTTTTGGGTGGCTCCATGGTGATGAAATTACGCAAAGTCATTCATCTCACAACAAATTAAATCAACAAAACTTGACAAAACAGCCAGGTCCATGCTGTGGATGAAACAAAAAATGTTATGAATACTCCAATAAACCCCACAGGATGTTAATAAGCTATGCCCACGACCGTTTAACTCATTCCCTGACTTTCTTCAACAGTCAGGTGGATCTAGAACACACTGCCCCCGTGAGATGTCCAAAATTTTTGGCAAATTATATAATTGCCTGACCCCGGAGAACCATTTTAACTTTACCCAAGAAAAGTTTGAGTCCTTTTTCTCCAATATAAAGTTACCAAAATTATCTACCACAGATTTAGAGAGTTTGAACGTTGCAGTATCAGCTGAAGAACTCTTAGCTATAATTAAAAGCCTCCCATTACACAAAGCTCCCAGCCCCGATGGCTTGCCCTACTCCTATTACAGATCCTTTTTTGACATTTTATTTCCACATATGCTAGCTTTATATGACTCCCTCCTTAAGGACACTTCTCCGCACTCACATTTCTCTCATTCATTAATTTCGGTTATTCCAATACCTGGAAAGGATCCCTCTATCCCGGATAACTACAGACCTATAGCCCTCCTAAATTCAGACTACAAAATATTTACTAAGATCCTTGCCTCCCGACTATCCGGACTCATCCCCAAACTAATCCACTGGGATCAGGTGGGTTTCGTGCTCGGTAGACATGCGGGAGACAACACCCGGCGTACAATAGATCTAATAGACCTTTTAGATAGAACTTCTCGTTCGGCATTAATTCTGAGTTTAGACGCACAGAAAGCTTTTGACAGGTTAAGTTGGCCCTACGTGTTTGCCACTTTAAAAATATTCGGTTTTAGCGGTCCTTTCCTGAAAGCTTTAGAGGCTCTCTATTCAACTGTCACAGCACAAGTGCAAATGTCATCCTTCCTGTCTCCTGGCTTCCCCATGACAAATGGAACTTTGCCTGGAACCCCTATGCCTGGAACCCCTAGCCGAGTCTATCCGTATTCATCCAGATATACGTGGGGTGGTGATGAGACTGGGGGAATATAAATTATCATTATTTGCAGATGACATTTTACTTACTATCACCAACCCGTTGATACCTCTCCCCTCGTTACATAAACTATTAATTTCTTTCAGTGCTATCTCCGGATATAAAGTCAACACCTCTAAAACTGAAGCCCTTCCTATACACATTCCATCATCCTTATTATCCCAACTCAAAGAATGATACTCTTATAAATGGTGACATCTCTCTCAAATACTTGGGTGTCCTACTTGCCCCTTCCTATGTCTCCCTTTATAATACTAACTTTACTCCTTTGATATTGGATATTAATAAATCTCTGTCGAACTGGACCAAATATCCCCTGTCCCTCTTAGGCAGAATCAATGTTTTAAAAATGTCTCTTCTACCCAGATTGCTCTATTACTTTGAAACTCTCCCAGTAGCTGTACCTGCTTCACAACTAAAAGGTACTCCACAGGAATTTTCTAAAATTTATATGGAATGGTAGGGCCATTCGCATAGCGAGCTCTGTGATGTTTTCCCTTAGATCCAGAGGAGGTTTAGGAGCTCCTGATATTACTAAATACTACCATGCCACACATTTAAGGGCCATTACCTCTTGGACTTCCTTACATGCACCAAACCAATGGGCCACCATTGAAAAAGGGGTACTCTACCCAGTCCACCTGTGCTCCTTGATTTGGGGTGCCCCCCCCCTCTCTGGATCCCATATATAAACATCAGTGCACTGGCCCAATGGCATTAACTTTAACCATTTGGCGTCATTGCCTCAAACGTTACCCTCTTATGTCCCCCCGCTCTCCTCTTGTGAATATATTATTCAACCCGCTCATTCCAGACAGTATGTCCCTAGGCTGAATTTTTCCATGGATTAATGTACATCTCTTTCAGCTCTGGAATCTGGTCCATCCCATAACGAGGAGACTGCATTCTTTCAACACTTTAGGTGAAAAAATTTGATATACCATCGCACCTTTTCCACTTTTACCTACAGGTTAGACATTTCTTCCACTCTAAATCGCCAACCCTGACCCTAGATAAGCCAACTACCTTTGAATACCTATGTGCCGAGGGCCCTCATCAACTGCATTTAATTTCATGTATTTACCGTATCCTCCATGAGTCGACTCCTATCACGGAAACCTTGCACCATTATATGAACAGGTGGTCTCACTTAGTGGGCCGTCCTATCACAATACAGATGTGGGATAGGATTTGGTCCTCCACCTTTTAGCTCTTCCGAATGTGTCACTCGGAGAGAGACATCCTTTAAGATTCTCATGTTTTGGTATAGAACTCCTGATGTAATTCATAAGTATGAACCCTCATTCCCGTTGCACTGTTGGCGATGTGGGACTGACATAGGCTCCTTATTTCATATCTTTTGGCAATGCTCCCTGATTCAACCCTTCTGGCGTGATGTACATTTACTTATACAAAAGGTGATTGGGGTGTCCCTTTCGATGGATCCTTTGAATTATCTGTTAGGTCTACCTTCCTCAGGTATATCTAAAAAGGCAAATAGGCTAATAACTTATATTTTACTGGTCGCTAAGAGGCTTATCCCACTGTCCTGGTTATCTAACCTCCGTGGTCCAGATTTCTACATCTGATGTGATTCGGACGATGGAGTTTTTGACGGCCTCGGTGCATGATTGCATCCCCCAATTAAATAACATATGGGAACCATGGGATCTCTCGGAAATTAAGGACCCCCATACTTCCAAACACGCCCTAATCTTCTATTGATTCTACATTGATTGTGTCCATTTGACTTCTTGAGGTTCTCGATTTTTATCCATAATATGCCTACTATGTACATCAAAGGGAAATGATGCAATACACATTTGTGCCTAATTTCTGTGAACACTTTTGTTTTTTCTTATAATTTTTTTTTTAATTTTATTATTTTTACTATGACTGTTTATAAAGTGCTTTCATTTGATAGTGTATTGTACATTTTGTTAAAATTTTGTACTTGTTCTATGATACCCCAATAAAAATACAATTTTGAAAAAAAAAGAAAGGGCACATCGTGTTGTTTCTAATAGGGGTCATGCCGTGACTGGCGGCTCCCGCGCCTCCGGCCAGTCACAGAGTCGGAGTTTGCGGCCCCGAAAGGAAGAGGGGCGAAGATGGACGCTCCCTGCTAGTGGAGACAATGGAGACATCACGGTCTTCGGTGTCAGGTAAGTGACACATAATGGGCTACTTTGCGATGCATAGTAGGCCATTATGCTTTACCTTTGCAGGGAAATAACGAGGAAGTAAAACTCACCAGGGTTTACTTCCTCTTTAAGAGGATCTGAGGCACCTCCTGGATGAGATGATACACTTGATTATGTTTTTTACCAAATATAATGGGAAGAATACCGCGCTATAGTGCACAAAGATTTCTTACAAATCGTGCCTTAAGTTATAGTATTGTGAATAACCAAACAAAAATTACCAAAGCAGTGATTAAAGGATTATAGAAAATACATCATAAACAAGCAGCCACTCTATGTGGGATACACAAATTAACATAAACAATAGCAAAAGTAGCAGCGCTGATATTCCTGAGTGAATAAATAATATTAAATAGTGAAATTAACCTTATTATTTGTCAAGAAAAATAATATATAGCACAAAACTTGAAAAAGTGAATCAATATTCACCAATATATCCTAACACAGCAAATAATAGTTCATATAAAGTGTAGTGAGGAGACCTAGGCTCGGATACCAGTCTTCAAGATAAATACATAGGATAAAAAAATTCCTCCACCGCACCACCGTGATAGCTCAAATGAAGTGCGCGCTTACCATAAGGCAAGCACAGGAAAGCTTGCGACCTTAACCCGGTCGGGGCCTTTATCTGGATGGACTGGTATGGAACGACACTCCACTTCCTATAGCCAGAGGGGATGATAATTATCGCTACTCCACCAAGCCACAAGGAATCGGTCACACCATGGAGGGAGGTATGTATAACTCCAAGTTAGGGATGGTTCCCATTCAAAGGTTCCCCGGGAAAAAAAAGGGAGACACCATAGGGTAATCCTGGTAACAACGTTCATTAAGAAGATTAAAAGAACACTTACAGTGTAGTAGATTCGTAACGGCATAAAAAACGGCTGGCCGGCTAAAACGGTCACCCGTCCTGCAGACGGTACATGCAGCACGTCAGCTCCTCCCGACGCTCGTTTCGTCACACTCTGACATCGTCTGGGGCACGGGCGACGCACTGACATGTCGCACATAAATAACATAGCAGTAAGACCAAGCCTCATTATGGGACGGGACCGGAAATCACCTTGTGCTTCACCAAATCATGGCGGAATGTTAAGGAGCCATCTTGAGTGTGGGAAATTTGCCAGAACATTGAAACAAAAAGTTCTTAGTAAAGGAACACCACAAAAGGTACAATAAAAGACAAAGAAATAAACTCCAAACAGACGCACACCTTAGCTTAGTTGTGATAACTATACAGTCCCAAAAGTTTGTATGGAGTAGTGAATGTCCCATCGGGGCCGTTCAAAGATAACTCTAGGAGAATGTGGGGTGTACATAAAAAACGCACTATTAAAATCCCACCCCTATATGGGGATAAAATTAATGTAGAAAAAAACACCGAGAATATTAATTTGGTGTAAATAGAATTAGTACTCAATTAGTATATTAGAAATTAATAGGAAAACTAATGTCTAAATGTTGTGGACCAAAAAAATATCCTACCACTACCCATGCCCATATAGTGGGTACATGTTTTGGTTACCCGACCTTCAGAGAGTATATACATAAAATATTAATAAAAGAAAAGTTAAAATTCATGTAGGGGGAGCAAAGGTGATTTCCGCTACCCCACAAAGGGAAGTTAATACAACATAAAATTACATAGTACAAATCCTCATTGGGAGGCATCCTCTGATATACAGGTATCAACTAAATAAATCAAATTACGCAATCCCCATCTAACAATAACTAGACCCAAATGGGATCACTGTAAGGGGAGGCAAACATTTTTCCACAATCTCACAGGGAAATTCATATATAAAGTGCACCATATGAATATGCCATATGACCCTATTGAGGAACCCCCTGTATTGTAATGAATACCAATTACCTAATTCAAAATGGAGAGTCCTCTCATGATATCCCTAATAAAATGTATAAGGGTAAAACCTCTTATGGGCTCAAAGCATGGTTGGATATTAAGAGTTGTCGATAAAGGCATTGGTGTCGGTGTCAACATTGAGCCCATAGGGGACATAGCATTTAATTTTATGTATCCAAAGCATCTCAAGTCTGGAGAGACTCCTGACTAGAGAGCTTCCTCTCCAGTGGGGACGATACTTATCAATCCCCAAGAAAAGAGTTTTAGAGGGGTCCTTATTATGTGTGGTCAAGTAATGCCTTGAAACTGAGTGTTTCGGGAAACCGTTTTTAATGTTAGTGATATGTTCGTTCAATCGAACGGAGAGAGGTCGTCTGGTCCTACCCACATACTGTAACCCGCATGGGCACTGTAGCAGGTAGACGACCCCCTCCGTTGAACAGGTAATAAAGGGTTTGATATCATGCTCACTCTGAGTACTATGAGAAATGAATTTCTGGGTCAGTTTACGTGTCCCAGTATTAATCAGGCAAACGCGACATCTTCCACATTTGTAATACCCCTTCAGATTGTCAAAAAGACCTTTAAAACCCCTTATGGGGGGATCAAGAACATTGGGGGCTAATCTGTCCTTTAGGGACGGTGCTCCTCTAAAGATGACTCGTGGTTTCTCTGGTAGGACTGATCTCAAAATGGGATCATTACCCAATAAGTGCCAATGCTTATTTAGTAGGCTCTTGATGTTATTATGCTGTATTGAGTAGGTTGTAATAAAAGGGAGAGGAACAGGATTATCCCTAGGGGGTGGTCTCTCACTCAGTAGCTGATTCCTATCAATACCTTTAACTACATCCAAAGTTTGAGTTAATAACTCCAAAGTATACCCCTTTTCTAAAAAACCAGTCCACCAAAATTCCGGTCTGTTGTAAGAACTGGGAATCATCAGTGCAGTTGCGTTTTAAGGCGCATAAATTGGCTCAAGGGAACAGACCGAAGCCATGATCCATGGTGACAGCTGTCCATAGGGATATAAGAATTCCGGTCCGTTTTTTAAAAAAATGTGGAAGTAACAAACCGGTCTTCTTGTATGGCAAAATTCAGGTCAAGAAAATGAATATTGGACTGGCTGGCCTCAAAACTAAGCACAATACCCCTATTGTTTTTATTAAGATCCTCCATAAAGAGGTCCAAATCACTACGGGTTCCATCCCATAGGAGGAGGACGTCGTCGATGTACCTAGCCCACAGCTTAAGTTGGGGCCTCTGGCAAACATGGACGACATCCTCCTCCCATAGGGCCATGAAAAGGTTCACGAGGCTAAGGGCATACTTAGCCCCCATCGCAACTCCACGATCCTGTTGATAATAACGTTTATGAAACCAAAAGTAGTTGTGTGACGCGGCATATCTTAGGAGTTCCATGATGAAATTGATTTGTTCGTCGTATAGGTCTGAGTCCCGTCTTAAGTAGTACTCAACCGCAAAGAGGCCCAAGTTATGGGGAATGATCGTGTATAAGGATGTTACATCCGCCGTAATCCACATAGTAGAGGTAGGGGTAAGGTTAGTTAATAAGTTGATGACATGTTTAGAGTCCTTAATAAGAGAAGGCATTTTCTTTACCAAGGGTTGTAGGAAAAAATCGATATACCTGCCCACCCGGGACGTGAGGGAATCAATCCCACTAACAATAGGACATCCCGGGGGGCAGGTCGGATGTTTAGGCACTTTGGGTAAATAGTATATAATAGGGGTACGGGGGGCTTTCGGAATCAAGTAAGCCTTCTCCTTTTTATTGAGAATCCCCTGTGTGTACCCACAATCCACTATAGTTTTCAATTCCCTGAGGTAAGGAATTTTGGGGTCTGATTTCAGAGGAATATAGGTCTCCCTATCCTCAAGAATCCTATACATTTCTCTGAGGTAATCTCCTCTGTTTAAAACCACAATCCCTCCCCCTTTGTCAGCGGGTCTAATAACTAGCTCTCTGTTGTTACAAAGTGAGTCAAGCCCAGTCTGGAATTCACGGTCATATTTTACCCTTTTATTAGGCATTTTTTCAAGATCTCTCAACACCACATCTTTGAAAACTTTAATGGAGGGTGCAATTGCCCCCGGGGGATTGAATAGGGAGGCGTTAGCAAGTCTGGAGTGTTGATAATCACTAGACATCCCACTCCTTTCCTGTATGGGATTGGAAAGCATATATCTTTTAATATTGATTTTACGAATTAACTTATGGATACCCATATACTTTATATGAACTATTATTTGCTGTGTTAGGATATATTGGTGAATATTGATTCACTTTTTCAAGTTTTGTGCTATATATTATTTTCTTGACAAATAATAAGGTTAATTTCACTATTTAATATTATTTATTCACTCAGGAATATCAGCGCTGCTACTTTTGCTATTGTTTGTTTTTTACCAACCATAAAAAACTTTCAGTACCTTCAAACTGCTTGCATGTTAAACCCTGAGCGGGCCCAACCTTTTCAAGATTTAACTTCACCATCACCTTTTAAGCATGGCACTGACAGCTCTTGGTCAGATGTGCTCTTCAGGTCTTCTGATGTTTTCGATTCTGGGAACGTTGCTACAGTTTTTCATTCAAGATGTATTCTTGCCTCTTCTACTGTTTTTCAATCTAAAATTCCTCCTGGTTGTTCCAAATCAGCTTCCTAAATTCTGTTTGGTCATTGATTGATTTTTCACAATGGAACTTTGTTCCCCTGATTTTGCCTTCAATCCCCGTGTTCACTTTTTCATCAAAATCTTTTGTCTACTTTTTTCATCATGTGACTAGGTTTATCTACTTCTGTGGAGTTTTCACTCAGTAATTATGGTAACTTCAGTGTAACGAAACGTCCCACACCCCGCTTGAGTGCTTTTGTCATATACAGCTTCCTCCAGTCTGAATATAGATATCAGATCTTCCAATCGCTTGCAACCACAAACTAGGCAGCACTTGTTTTGGCTGCTGAACATGAACTGTTGAAACACAGGAAACATTAAGAACAATATCCCCTCCCTTTGCATTCAGGGCAGGGTAGACTGTCCAATCAACAGGGAGAGCTGTTGGAGGAATTCCCCAATTTGCTGTCCCTCCTCACAGCAAACACACATCCCATAATACCCAAGGCAGCACACACAATAGTACACACCATAGTATAAGACTGTGTGTGTGTGTGTGTGTGTGTGTGTGTGTGTATATGTATGTATATATATATATACACACACACAACATTCCAGTGTGGTTGTACAGTGAGTCCGATTGGTACAGATCAGACTGGGGTTCTCAGTCACCATGTGCCCCTAATAGACACAAGTTGACTTAGACATAGGAGGTGCATGGGGAGCTGAAACATGGGTTTCCAAACCTCTCCAAGGGATTCTGGGTTCCACTGGCTCCCCACCCAAAGTGACTCCCGTCACATTCAGTTTCAGGAGTTCATTTTTCATTGTCTTGGCAGAAGAATCCTCCAATTCCATTTCCCTTTTCCACTTCTCCTGAAGCCTACCAGCCACAATTTAGGCCCTTCATTGTTTGCCATTCATTGATGCAGGCCGCCCAACCTCAAAAGCGGTTTGCTGATCGACACCTGCAAGCTTTTTCTATCCTTAATCCTGGTCAACAAGTTCCCTCTTTCAAATATGCCCCACTTTATCGATCCTTTTAAAATTCTGTCCAGAGTCAATCCAGTTACTTATAGGTTATGAACAGGAAAAAGCAAACATTTTTGCTGAGCTTACGAATAAGCCCTGTTGAGTAAAACGTGTTGGGGGGGGGGGTGCCCTGTCACAGTGATTATCAGCCTCAATAAAACAGAACTTGTGTGGTGCCATTAGTGTGTGATTTGCTTTTTCTTGTGTTTTGGAAAAAGGACCGCTCCATATATCACCTGCACTCAACACAGAATGCAGAGAAGATTATATACACTACTTCTAAATTATGTCTTCTTTCCCATCTCTGTATCCCCAATTCTTTCCACGTCTCATTATCAAAGCCACTAATTAGCAACCTGGGAACAGCAAACAGCCAACCCATCTTCATCATCAGGAGCTCTGGAGAAGACCTCCCATTCCTTAGACTCTGCTTTTCGGTGAACCCAACCTTAGTCAAAGTAGGCTCTGTCAAGCTGTGATCAGCAAGTCCATAACAGGACGCCTTTAGGATGTTGAATTGCACTTTTAAATACAGGCTCAAGGGATTTCTCATACTGCATTAAAGTGCCTATATTGGTATACAAATATAGTACCAAAATTAGAAGGCATTTTACAGTCATAATATATGGACAAAATGTAAAATCATATATTCATTTCCATCACTGTATTTCAATTTCTAGCCTACTCCTATTAAGTTTGTAAACTTACTTTGACTTCTGCAACACGTATTCACTATGCCCTGTCAATAGGCACTGTGGTGTCACAGAATTCACAGAGCCTGCCATCTGAACTACAAGGTGCTGAAGGGGAGCCGTTTCAGGAGGAACTGTCAGCACAGGAATCACTGCTTGCGGGCAACAAGATATCATGAGATATATAGCATTTAGAAATTTGTGGAGCAGAATTCAGCTGCAAAACATGCAGGGAACTAGACATGGGCCGAACACCCCCCGTTGGGTTCTCACCAGAGCTTCCAAACAGAGAAAAAGTTTTGACCCAAACGACGAACCCTATTTAAGTTTATTGGACCTGAACTTGAAAAATCAAAAGTCCCAGTTTTGAATGTGTCCATGCAAACGATCAGAGATGAATCTTGTGTAATCGTTTTACATTAGGCTGAACAAAAAACAAATTTATTGACTTAAAGGGAAGCAAGTTAACCTCTGTCAGCTTAACAAAGGTTTTTTGCGAAGTAACCCCTGGGGCAGTGGCCATGCAAACATCACAATGCAATTGTCATAAAGCAATGGGGAGTGGCTGGACTTATCTGAATATGTCCAATGCAGCATGGAGTGGTTGTTTTTTTTTTTTTTTTTTTTTGTTTTGTTTTTTACTGCTTCATGCTTAATGTGTGTAAGATCCAAATTACTGAGTTGGTGGTCTTGGCTGCCCAGCAGACTCTGCCATTTACCAATGTCACTGAAGTTACGCGTAGGCTAATGGGAACTTTGGTATATGAGAAACTCATCTCCATCTTTGATGATACCCACTCCAAGTTTCTAAAAAATCTGGGATCCCTGTATCACGTACGGTGCTCAGGTGAACATAGACCATACCCTGCTCTGTGTGACTGCACTCCGCAGCCCATAGATGCTTCAATCCGACTGGACCATGAGGGAATTTCCTTATCCCTTCTCTCCCCTATTCTCCTCTCTTCCTACTCCCAGACAAGCTCCTCACTTTTCTTTCCCTGCTTCTTTCTCCTCATATCCACTACTTCTCACGTTCTCACTCTATTGTCTTCCTTCATTTTGGAGACTCTATAGGAGTCACTGGATTTCTCCTGGCACATGTTGGAGTGCTCATTATTGATTGTAAAGAGTAACAATTGTCGGGTACATTGCACTGGTTCTTTTGGTCACAAACCATTTCATCACCATTTTGAAATACCAATTGACTCCTCTTTCATCTTGCCATGCAGCTGGGGTTTTCTTACGTTGTATGTTTAGTTAACACTTTACTCGCACTCATTTTACTGTGCCTCGTTTTCTGTGCAATGTTTTCTTGTGTAAAAACATTTGGAAAAATCCAAGAAAACTTAATGTGACACAAATTACTTGCATTTTTGTTTATGCACTGAAGCTCAAAACTATACATTACTTTACAGATCAAGGTTTGGTAAAAAATTGTGTTTATCCCTAGTCCTGACCTAGTTGAGTCAAAAAGCTAAATCTATTCTTGCTCCTGTGTAAACATTTGTACATGTAGCATTACAGTAATGCTGCAGCAAGACCAAATGTAATATCTGTGCATACTTAGTTATCTTGGGATGACACAAGCATTATGCAGTAAGTATGTGGCAGAAAGAGAAAATAAATTGTCTGTGTGTCTTACTCGAGGGTAGACTGTAGAGTCTACACTGTCACTTATGACCTAATATGAGTGGGTTTACATGCGGTATTATACCATGCAGCATATACATAATAGTTGTCATTATTTTCTGCTAGCGTGCTGTCTTATAGGGGAAACCTTTAAGAGTCTTAATACTTGATATTTGTCTGAAATGTCAAGGACACTCTGTCTTGGTTATTTTCCCCTTAAGCCTGTCTTGTTCTTGCTCCATACACCGCTGAGTTTCTTGAAGATTCAGAGACCAAAAGGGGCAGAATTCATTAATTAACTGAATTCTCTCATTACAGGTTGTTATGGTGTTCCTTCCCATGAAATTCATGATGGATGGATGTGTTCTCGATGTAGAATTGGAGTTTGGACAGCAGTAAGTTGCATCATTTATTTTTAGACTCCAAGCATGACAGAATAGCATGAAGAAAGTGATATTCAACAGCCAGGAACTGACTACAAGCCTGCCATTATTAAAAAGAGAATCTCCCCAGTAACCACAAAATGACTATGCAAATCAGAAAGATTTATCACATAATAAGCTGCAGCAATACAATGTGGACATTTCTGTGAGAAACACAAACTTGTATAATCTAGCATCTCAGCATATCCATTTCATGAAAGCATACACACTTCATTCAAATAAATACATTTGTAGTCTATATATGTACTGGATTTTGCCTTGCATTTATGTATAATGCTGTAGATCCTTTTTCCTTCCTACATTTGTTGTAGTGCGAAGATGAGACAGGTCTGATGGTTTGAGTTCTTGGAAGCTCATTGTAGCTTCCTTTATGATCTCATGAATAATTATTCTGGAAAATGTTTAAACTCAGATGATGTCAATTTACTATTTGAAGTCTTGTCTAAGAACTCTGCTAAGCACTAATGACCACATAAACCCAGTTTACTATCAAAACCCTTACTGTTAAAAATTAGTACTCAGGAGCTGCTAACAGTCAGCTACTAGGATGTCATAGCTGAGCACATTTAAAGCAAGGAGAATACCAACTTGACTGGTGCAACAACTTCTCTCGACACAGGTGAACGTTCATTTTACCACTCTGCCAACCCTGGTGCCCCAAGGCCCCCCTACTACCATATAGAGTCCTGTTCCACCCCCCCACCCCCCCCGCACTGTTACTGTGTGTGCCAAGACAAAGACTTCAACTTAATACCCTTATGCCGTGTACACACGATCGGACATTCTGGCAACAAAATCCATGGATTTTTTCCTACGGATGTTGGCTCAAACTTGTCTTGCATACACACGGTCACACAAATCAGCTCGTCACGTATGACGAGCTAAGAAAAATGAAGTTCAATAGCCAGTGCAGCTCTTCTGCTTGATTCCGAGCTTGCATGGAACTTTGTGCGTCGGAATTGTGTACACAAGATCCGAATTTACGACAACGGATTTTGTTGTCTGAAAATTTGAGATGCAGATCTCAAATTTTGTGTGATGGAAATTCTGATGGAAAATGTCCAATGGAGCCTACACACGGTCGGAATTTCCAACAACAAGCTCCTATCGAACATTTTCCGTCGGAAAATCCGACCGTGTGTACGAGGCATAACAGTGATTAGTGCTGAGTGTATGGGGGGGGGGGGTGTCCATACTGTAAGAACACATCAATAATACTGAGATCAATTCATCAGAACATTGGGGTCAGTCATAGTAATGGAGTCAAGAAATGATAATACTGGGGTCACCAACTATTCTGGGGGGCCCCACGAATTCTGGGGTCAATGATAACAATAAAAGCTAATTGATAATACTGGAGGTCACTAATAATGCAGTGACTGATACGGAGGTCACTAATACTGAGGTCATTGCCAATACTAGGGTCACTGGTACCAGTGAGATTTGTAAATGATAATACTGGGGTCAACCGATAATTCTGGGATCACTAATAATAGGGTCACGGATCATAAAAAGGTCACTGCTAATATTGGGGATCCCACAAATTCTGAGGTTACTAATAATGATGAGGTGACTGATAATATAGAGATAGACAAATGTTAATACTGGGGTCACTGTTAAATGTGGGGTCACTGACAATACTGAGATATGAATAAACGCTAGCATTGGGGTCACAAATCACTCAATAACAGACCCATGTGCAGTGATCTCTAGACTAGGATCAGGGTTGATCATCCAGTAATAACTACAAAGAAGGCTGGGCACTGAACCCCAACACAAGCATGAAAACCTGTAACTGCAGCCAGATGCAGAGTCAGGTGCATGGGTAGCATCGGGCATCCTTTAAAGTGGCCACTAGGGTAGTGGAACAGATGAATGGCAAGAAAGAACACTAAATAGACGCTCCAGAGTAACCCCCCCCCCCCCCCCCAGGAAACTGTTGTATAAAAAAAAAACTATATAAGAACCTATAGTAAATAAATGGCAAATGTAATAGCTTGACTCAAAGCATATGCACGCAGTCTTGGGCTAAAGAAAGTTTCTCAAAAAAATTGTCCAAGACAGTGCCGAGCAGTAAGTAATCCCAGGCAGTGATGGAAAGTTAGGCTGAGAGCAGATGTAGTGTGCCGATCTCCAGTCAAACATCCAGCAAAGACAGGGCGATAGATAGCTGCCAGCCACGATGGGGAAGCGCCAAGCGACTCTAGCCAGGAAGTAATGTCACCAAAAATCCACATGTCCTTAGCCAAATTTGACAAAGGGGCATGCCCCGAAACATGTCTTCCTGGTAACCGGCTCAGTGTACTGTTCCTTGGTGTCCCTTCAGTTTGTTCCGGGGCAGTGCCAATCTTTCCTGCATCTAGTGGCTGGGCTTCAAGATGTTAAAGTAAAACCAAACTAATTGCAAAGCTGGTCTTCATTTTCCTTTTTCTGCTGTTATTAATACTGCTTCTCCCCCACCCCCTCCTTTGCCACAATTGCTGATCTCTTTTTTTTTTTTTCTTTTCCTTCTGTGTGTGTGTGTGTATATATATCTATATATAAACAAGTGTTAAGGATGACGTGCACTCGATCGAACGTCGCAGTGCTAAGCAATCAGGCCATATATAGAGAAACAAACACATGGGATTGCTGCATTTAAAATATTTATTGTAGAAAAAAACATCAATTCATGTTCCATTCAGTGTCTATCTATATATATATATATATATATATATATATATATATATATATATATATATGATCTTCTTTCTTCTAATCCGTAGATCAAGTGTAAGTGTAGCTATATACACTATATTACCAAAAGTATTGTGATGCCTGCTCAACCCAGCCCCAGGGGGAAAGCATTGCGATGCCATCACACATGGAAGGTCAGCCACATGCACTGAAGCAGGAAGTGCTAGTGGTGTTGACTCCTGCGACAAATTTTTGTACTTGGTGCTTACTAGTAAGTTCATCACTGAGAATCTTAAAAGGAAAGCACAGGTTCCCTTTTTCTAATTGTTTAGCCACATGTAACTATCAAGTTTTTTTATATCTATTTAAAGTCCTGACTAGGTGGGAGTTTGTGTATATGGTGGTTGTTTACTGTTGGGTAGGTGGAGCCCTTCTCTCAAGTTGCTTTCCTAGATGATTATTGAAAATTAAGTTTCTGACGATACCAAACTTTACATTTTCTTTCCTTTTTTATTTGTGAGGAAAAAACACATCAAACTTAACATTATAGGAAACTAAATTGTATCAATCAAGGGATTGTTTGTAAAAAAAACTTTTCTAAGACAAGTCTGGATATACTTTGCTGTCATAACTATGTATTATGGTCTCCAACTTTTATTCCGTATAATGAAATTCATAAAGCAGAAATGTAATGTTTTTATTGGACTATAAACTATTTTACTATAGCAGCTTTCATAAAATCTAAAGTTTTTCCATGTCCAGTCTCTTGGATTACCTTTAATTTCTATTAAAAAATAATTCTAACTTTGTGGACGGTAATATTGTTGTGGAACTATGCAGCAACATCTGTTGTAAAAATTTTTTCAAATGCATCTGAACATTTTGCATTCATTTGGTACTTGGGATATCCCACTGATATAATTTCTGATGTCTTGGTGATTTCATCACAGTTCCTGTGGCCATCTTAGAGCAGGACAGAAATGATTCAGCACTCTCCTGCCTCCGTCTGACGTAATGTTGCAGCAGTGCAACAAGCATGAAAGGGGAAAAAAATTTAAAAAATAAAAATACTCTCTAAAATACTCTAAAAATACTTTCTGTTAACTGCTAGGTCTGAGTGGGTGCTTAGATTACATTGCTGTCAAATGTTCACACAAACTTGTTTAATGTCTTTCAAAGTGTTTAGATTGCAAACCTGTGAAAACCTCATTGTTGCATGAACTCCTGATTGCACAAACCTGAACCTTATCTTAGTGCTATGCAAACAATTTATACAATAGGAAAGAAACATTTCCTAAACTAAACAATAAACTTAGATTTTTGACATTCTGTCAAAATGGGGGAGTGGGTGTAATTTTTCCAGGACTTAAAGGAGAAGTACAGCCAAAGCTTGTTTGGCTGCACTTCTCCTGTGGGTCACAGGAGATCGTTTTGCACTCCTGTTTAAGGGGACCTCTGGACGTGGGAACCCATCTACCTGCACTTATGCTGTGTATCATCTCTCTGTAGAGGAACATTTTGATCTAAATGTAACAGCACGTTCTACTTGAACCCCTGAAGAAGAAAGTACACTTATAAAAAGAAACCATTCTATTTGTGTTTTCCGAAACATGTAGGGTGGTTTGCAGCAGCTACGTCTCTCATTTGACCTTGAGTCTTCAGAGTCGGCGTTCGCTGCAGCATCCAGTAGCTGTATGTTTACTTTTGTGGTCATGTTCCTATGATTGTTTTTAGATGTTTATTGTTTTGCATTTTGAATAAAATGTATAAATTTTTATATACCTTGCATTATTTTTCTACTATCCTATGTTGGTTCCCTGCCCACACTATCCCTGGGGGCACTCTTCTCTTTTCACTAATTTTGTACTCCTGTGACCCGTTTTCAGCAGAGAGCGGGCTGAAGGCTGTTCTCGGCTAACGTAATAGATGGTCCAGGTTCGGCGTCATCACTACACTACCATGGAGTCGGGATCCGCCTAGATCCCTGGACTGACACCCTGCTCAGCCTCCTAGCCTGAGCTGGCCGCTCCCACCCTCTCCACAGCTCAGCACTCCAGTAATTGTAACTGACAGTCACCAGCTCTCTGCTCAGGGAGCTGTGAGAACCGCACGATCGGCAGTGTTCGATCGCTTGGTTCTCAGTGTAGAGGTGCCGGGAAACGGGATGCAGCATCGGACTGAATCCACCTAGGTAAGTATTAATCAAAGAAACAAACAAACCCACACTTCTCTTTTAAAAGAGAAGTATGTCCATAGCTGCTGGGAGCCTGAATCAGCCGCTCTTGTCCCCTCCACAGTCCAGCAGAGGACAGAGCTGGTGAGTGACAATCACCACTCTTTGCTCAGAGCTGACCCAAAAACTAAGCGGTCAGCGGTCTTTGATCGTTCAGTTTTTGGTGTAGCGCCATCAGGGTACATCTGTAGCATTGGGTCAATGTTGCATCTACAAAGGTGAGTATGAATGTTTGTTACTTTTGAATCCCACATTTCACTTTTAGGTAAGTGATGTAATTAGCGCTATAGGGATTTTTTTTTTTCTAGCTAAACTTCAGCTTTAAGTTTCCCTATTTATAATATTTAAACCACAACGTCAAAAATGCCACAGTCAAAATAATGCTTTGATTGGTTGAATAGCAATGTATATAGGTTTGCTGCTTGTTTTCAGAGGTGCTCTTTGGCAGAAAGAGTTCTACCCAATCTATTTTTTTCCTGGGCTTTCACTTCTCCAATATTTTTCAATGGCCATTCATTTTTTTTGGGTGGACTGTGCTTAGGACTAGCTATTTTATGTAATTATTTGATAGCTCACCTGACATCAGATGTCAGTTGGTAATGTATACAGCAGTTGGGTACAGCGACTTCTGGAATTCTTCTACCATTTTTGTTATCTTTGAGCTTATAGATCAGGGGTCTCCAGCTGTTGCAAAACTACAACTCCAATGAGGCATTGCAAGACTGACAGTTACAAGCATGTCTCAGACAGGCAGAGGCATGATGGGGCTTGTAGTTTCGTAACAGCTGGAGGGCTGCCAGTTTGAGACCCCTGTTCTAGATTGTTCTCATTATTAACTGGTTCCCGACCAGCCACAGCAGTTATACTGCGGCAGGATGGCTCCCCTGGGCGAGCCGTTGTAGCTGTTCATCTGCTTTTTAAGATGCTGTAGGAGGTGCATGCCCGCAGCATGTCCCTGGAGCCAATGCGAGTGCCCAATGGGCGCGATGACCGCCGGGCACCTGTGATCGTTCGTGACAGAGCGAGAACCGGGATCTGTGTGTGTAAATCCTGGTTCTGTCAGGGGAGAGGAGACAGGAACACCGATCGCAGTCCCGTCCCCCCCACAGTTAGAACACACCTAGGGAACACAGTTAACCCCTTAATCGCTCTTAGTGTTAACCCCTTCCCTGGCAGTGATATTTATACAGTAGTCAGTGCATTTTTTTAGCACTAATCGCTGTATAAATGTCACTGGTCCCAAAAATGTGTCAAGTATTCGATTTGTCCGCCGCATTATCACAGTCCCGATAAAGATTGCTGCCATTACTAGTAAAAAAAATAAATAAATAAATAATAAAAATGACATAAATCTATCCCCTATTTTGTAGACCCTATAACTTTTGCGCAAACCAATCAATATACGCTTATTGCAATCTTTTTTTTTTTTTTTTTTTATTTAACCAAAAATATTTAGAAGAATGCATATCGTCCTAAACTAAGGAAAAAAATATTTAAAAAAACAAAAAAAATGGGATATTTATTATAGCAAAAAGTAAGATATTGTGTTTTTTTTCAAAATTGTCACTCCTCTTTTGTTTATAGTGCAAAAAATAAAAACCGTAGAGGTCATCAAATACCACCAAAAGAAAGCTCTATTTGTGGGGGGAAAAAAGGATGTAAATTTTGTTTGGGTACAGCGTGGCGCGACTGCACAATTGTCAGTTAAAATGATGCAGTACCGTATCGCAAAAAATGGCCTGGTCAGGAAGGGAGTAAATTCTTCCGGGGCTGAAGTGGTTAAAAGTGTTATTGAAGATTGTGAGTCGTTCTCTGGCTGCTGGGCATAGCTGCCTGTTGATCCTTCCCCAATTTCTATGGATAATTTACTTAGCTAGTAGACACTGAAATCTTGAAGACACTTAGGCCCCTTTCACACTGGGACGGGAGGTGCGTCGGCGGTAAAGCGCCACTATTATTAGCGGCGCTTTACCGTCATTTTAGCGGCGATATTCGGCCGCTAGCGGGGCGAGAAAGGGTTAAAAAACACCGCAAAGCGCCCCTGCAGAGGCGCTTTGCCGGCGGTATAACCGTGCTGCCCAATTGATTTCAATGGGCAGGAGCGGTGTATACACCGCTCCAAAGATGCTGCTAGCAGGACTTTTTTTCCCGTCCTGCTAGCACACCACTCCAGTGTGAAAGCCCTCGGGGCTTTCACATTGGAGACACAGCAGCGGCTGTCTCGGGTCGGTTTGCGGGTGCTATTTTTAGCGCAATAGCGCCTGCAAACCGCCCCAGTGTGAAAGGGGTCTTACACGTGCCGCATGCACTGCAGAGGTAATTATATATAGATATATATATCTATATATATAGATAGATATATATATATATAGATATATCTATCTATATATATATATATATATATATATATATATATATATATATATATATATATATATATATTTAAATATTTAAATATAATCTCTAGCATCAGCATCTTGCTGTTTCTTTTTGATTTTTCAACTCTTTACCAAAAATAATTGTGGTACCCCTTTTGCAATTAGTGGATTTGAAATAGGAAATTCTGCCATTCCTCATTCTTTAGGTAACATTTCAAGTTATAGCTTGATCTTGGCTCTTTTATTATTCTGAAAGCAGACTATGCAGCAGCTGTACAGCACAATGGGTATCCGGCAGACGCCTGAAATATGGTAGCAGATGATCATATGTTTTATATTTGAGCATTCACTTCAGGATCTGCTCAAGGTCAGGAGATCATAATTCTATTTTTGCCCAGCAGAATGTTTTGGTTGTTAACATGTATCTGCTTTACATTTACGCGTAATATTTACCAATTTTCTGAAGAGAAAAAATTGATTAAAGAACATGTTTTCTAATCTATATAAGAATAGATAAACAGAACCTGAGTATTAAACATGGGTGAATGCTGTTTTGTGAAAAAAACAAGGTATTCATACCTTGCATAATGACATGCTATAGCATGTGGTATATTTAGGCTTTACCAGGGTAATAACTTTTTTGTTTTTTGTCTTCTATTTTTTTTGACAAACCAAGTCACCTCCTATGTTGCCATCTTAGAAATAGATAACCAAAAACATGGCAATGTTTGACCTAATTGAGCATCAATTTACACCTTGACCTTTGGGTTCTGTCTTCAGGACTGCATTATTTTGATGGTGAAAAAATGAGCACTGGTAGCATTAATATTATACAGGATTTATATAGCATCAACAGTTAGTACAGCACAAAACAACAGAGAAAATAGTTACAATTCAATACAAGCGGAAATATTATGATGTCAGTTTTTTAACATTTGTGTTTTAGAAAGTGAAATAACTGAAGAAGTGAGCTGAAGCATCAAGAGATAGATTTGCGTATTGTCTGCATAGAAATTGTATTGAAAGCCACGCAAGGTTATCAAATGACCAACGGATGATGTGTAGATAGAAAACTTCCAAAGACCAGAGCCTTGGGGGGGGGGGGGGGCTATGGATAGAGGAGGGGAGGTAGAGCTGTAGTGACACTGAAGGAGTGTAAGATTGGTAGAAGGAGAACCAGTAGAGAGCAGATTTTTGGAGGCCAAGGGAGTGGAACTTTTTGTGAAAGTGTCAGGTGGGTCAGCTGTGTCAGGCAGCAGAAAGGTGTAAAAGTACTGATGAGTGCCCATTGGTAATGCAATCATAAGTTTTAGAAGATCAAAATATACCCCCAGTGGGGGTATCCATCATATAGTTATATCCATCATATAACTATATGATGGATACCCCCACTGGGTGAAACATAAAAGTATTGAATAATAAATATTGTTAATGTGATGATATTAAAATACATAATGAATACAAACAAGCATGCCAAAGTGAAACAATACAAATATTATAGATAAAATGATTCCAAAAGTGCTTAGTGCCACACAATACACGTGAAAAAAACAGTCCTCAATAAAACAATATAATAAGTGATTAGTGAAATCTTGTCAATCGATAGTTTTCTTTGTGCCGCAAACCATGCTTTTGTGCAATCCAGTGCCCCCCAGGTAATATGCTCACCTCAGGGTGTGTGACTCAGCTGCTACACTAAGTCAAATTATGCCTTTGAACGACCCCAGGGCTCAATACAGGTCACCGGATCCCAGGTTCCAATTCAGTATGCAGAGATGTATAAGAAAAAAGCGCTCGATGGTGTGATATCGTTTTAAAATGTATTAAATCAGTATGAAATACACTCCCCAAATGGGGTACTCACAATCTTAAGGTGCGTCAGTGCACTGCTCTATTCAAAGCGTACAATCAATGAACCAGTAAAGGAGTATAGTATGCGTCTCTTCTATGGCAGATCCACAATCTCTTGAGAGGTTGTTGATTGCGACCGTGGCCTGATTTGAACGGACGGCCTCTTCCTTCTCCTTCCCTTTCTTTTCTTTCTTTTTCCCTTCCTTTTCGTTCTTTCTTCCTTGTTCTTTTCTTCTGTTTTTTTTTCTTATTTTTTTCCTTGCGTCATTAGTTTGTCCACAGGGGTTCTCCCCTTAGTATATTCTTTCTTTTACTATGGATTAACCTGTTGGCTTTATATCACCAGTTTCATACATTTATACAATGTGTTGTTGGGAGGTTTTGAGCCTCTCTCTTTATTCTAATTGAGACCAATTGTTTCCTCATTCTATTTCCTTGTCTTGTTAGCTTTTATGCTCAATTGTTCTGACTTTTGTATGCACATTTTGGACAAGAAAATAGTCTTGTCCTGCTGCGTGCTCCATAATGTACTTCATGATAAGGAGAGAGGCACCTCTGAATCAGCACCAGAAAATCCTAAACAACGTGCACAGTTTATGGACTTGCGCTCTACAGCTTGGGTCATGACCATCGAAATCAATTTGCGGATTTCTTTGTGTTCCCAGAAAGTGAAATGTACTGGCAAGATCAATATGTGTAGGTCATCTATTTGTAGGCTTTACATTATCTCAAAATAACAAATTACTTTTTGATTACCTTTCATTAAAGTTCTTCAAACTTAACTTTTGTTGTTTTGTTCTCTTTTGTCTCTCAGCATAGTTTTCTTTTTCTTGTGTGGGAGGTAAAATGCACACAGATCCCGCTAGAGGGAAATCTGCATTTACCCCACACACAAGAAAAATCGGTCACATGGTATTTTGTTCTGTGGAAAGTAAAAAGCAGACATTACGTTAGGGTGGGGCGTCTGCATTTACCGCATGCAAGAAAAATCGGCCATGTGGTATTTTCTTCTGTGGGAGATAAATTGCACACAGATCTCGCTAGAGGGGCGTCTGCGTTTACCCCACACACATGAAAAATCAGTCATGTGGTATTTTCTTCTGTGGGAGATGAAATTCACACAGATGCCGCTAGAGGGTTGTGGGCATTTAGCCCACACAGAGGAAAAATTGGTCATGTGGTATTTTCCTCTGTGGGAGGTAAAATGCACACAGTTTCTACTATAGGTGTGTCTGCATTTACCCCACACAAGAAAAATTGTAAGAAAAAGACACGCGACAACAAAATTATTTATTTATTTTTTTAGATTTTTTTGATTACATTTGAAATCTTTTCAATTATTTTTTTTAAACACAAACAACTTTATAAAGAAGAAGAACTGCAAAACCAAATTGACGAAAACATCCCATAAACATACGAGGCCAAAAAAATATATACGAAGTAAATTCAAGATTTTCATAAACAGAATAATTATCCCCTTTGTTCTATTAAAAACATTACATACAAATAAAACTATTCAATACATATTATGTTATGTTTGTTTCTTTGGCTACTTGATATCTGGTCCCAGTTTGGAGCCTGGCTGGGTGAAATGTCCATCCATATATATATATCTATATATCTATATCTATATAGATATAGATATATAGATATATCTATAGATATATATATATGTATGTGTGTGTGTGTGTGTGTATATATATATATATATATATATATATATATATATATATATATATATATATATATATATATATATATATATATATACACACACACACACAGTTCTGCTCATAGGTTTCCATACCCTGGCAGAATTTATGATTTCTTGGCCATTTTTCAGAGAAAATGAATGAATATCAATGATATTGAGGTCAGGAGACTGAGATGGCCATTCCAGACCCTTCACTTTTTTCTGCTGTAGTCAATGACAGGCCGACTTGACCTTGTGTGATCAATCATTGTCATGTTGGAATGTCTAAATAAGTCCCATGCTCTGCTTCCTGGCTGATGAATGCAAATGTTCCTCCAGTATTTTTTGATAACATACTGCATTCATCTTTTTATCAATTTTGACCAAATGTCATGTGTCTTTGTAGCTCACACATCCCAAAACATCAGTGATCCACCTCCATGTTTCACGGTAGGAATGATGTACCTTTCATCATAGGCCATGTTGACTCCTCTCCAAATGTAGCATTTATGGTTGTGGCCAAAAAGCTCAATTTTGGTCTCATCACCCCAAATGACTTTGTTACCAGAAGGTTTGAGGCTCGTCTCTGTGCTGTTTGGCGTATTGTAAGTGGGATACTTTGTGGCAATTGCATAGTAATGGCTTTCTTCTGGTGACTCAACCATGCAGCCCATCTTTCTTCAAGTGCCTCTTTATTGTGCATCTTGAAATGGCCACACCACATGTTTTCAGAGAATCCTGTATTTCACCTGAAGTTATTTGTGGATTTTTCTTTGCATCCCCAACAACTTTCCTGGCAGTCAATGAAATTTTACCTGACCGTGGTTTGGTTTCAACAGAACCCCTCATTTCCTACTTCTTGATTAGAGTTTGAACACTGCTGATTGGCATTCTCAATTCCTTGGATATCTTTTTATATCCCTTTCCTGTTTTATACAGTTCAACTACCATTTTCTGCAGATTCTTTGACAGTTCTTTTGCTTTTCCCATGACTCAGAATCCAGAAACGTCAGTGCGGCACTGGATGAAAGATGCAAGGGTCTGTCAGGAGGCCAGAAACTCATTGACCTTTTATACACACACACACACACACACTAACTTGTGTGCATGTTATCAGGCCAAAATCATCAGGGTATGTAATCTGTTGATCAGGGTCATTTGGGTAGTTTCTGTTGCCATTATGATTTAAAAAGAGTAAACAGTTGATTGATAATAAATGGCTTCAGCCAAACACTAACCTTGAGTGAAAGATGTTTTTGTGTTATCATTCATATTCTCTGAAAAATGGCCAAGAAATCATCAATTCTGCCAATATATATAAACATATGAGCACAACTGTATATTATATTATATTTCGGATGTGCAATGTCCCATAGCAGGGATGAGGTCCGTCTGTGAAACATCACGTGTCATGCTGCAGCCAGGGAGAGCACACATGCACACACTCGAACAAAGAAGCAAATGATATAGGGAACTACCTGGTCGGACTGGATTTTTCCAGATTCTCATAAATATTCATAGACTATTGTTGCATTAACCAGTAAAATGAATTAAGGCCAGACGCCATGTTTTCCTCTAAACCTTTTTTGCCGGTAAACTCTCCTGCCTTTACATTCCTGTAAACACCTATGTGTGCATGGACACATAGGCTAACATGCAGGGGAGTTTTGAGCCAGAAATAAAAACTTTTGATGACCGTAACAATAGCAAAAAAATGCCCAGTGTGCATGAGCTATAGGTTTTTGTTTTTTCCTTTAAATGCACAGAGGACTGATTTCAAGTGGCTGTGTAGTTATTCATGTTTTCTATTTTCTCTCTATTTTAGGAATGCTGCCTTTGCAGTTTAAGAGGAGGGGCACTAAAGCAAACTACTGATAATAAGTAAGTAACAGTACCATAAGTGTCTACCTTAATGTTTAACTCTAGGTAGATATAAAAGATAAATTAATGCAGTTCTGTATTCATTAATACATCATTAACATTTTTTTTTCACACGTGGTGTGTGTACCTGATTTTGACTTTGCATTAGCCTCTTCCAATCCCTGTACAGCAGAGCTAATGGAGGGAGAGGAAGAAGCAACACAATAAGCCAATCAGTTCATGTGCTGACAAGCTGATAGGAGAGAGCAGAGTGACAGATAAATGAGCTCATCACTGTGCTACTTGTCCTTTCACTGTCCAGTCACAGGCTGGGGTAGGATCCATGATGACTTGAGCTTAGAGGAAGTGGGTTGAATGATGATAGTCATAATGCAACCTGGAACATTGAGGGCATTTAGTGGTGAAAAAGAAGTACTGTGATTAAATGTGAGTATTGCAGCAAAGGCAATTTTTTTCCTCTTGTGTGTTTTGTTGAGCTATTTCAGCATTGTAACACATGATTATTTGGTGGAGTAGGTGTTTCTGGATCTCTGATGGGTCTCTTTAGCTGTAGCTCATAATGTGCATCCACTGCACTCTGTGGTAATTGACCAATTAATAGGGTACTCACTGTCTTGTGGAATTGCATATCGACAGTGTCTGGTTGGAAAAATCATGTTCATCCAGTGGGGAGAAAGAGCTTAGGATAATGGGAATAGAGATGTAGTGTGCTGTTGCAGATAAAGAAGGAACATCATCTTGCCTGTTAGGAAAAAAGATCCAAGCCCACCATGTAGGTGTCAGGCTAGAATTATAGGAAACAGTCCAACCGTTCAGATGTGCTGAATATGCAGATAGTTAAAGAGGAGCTCCAGGCTCCCCCCCAAAAAATTAAGTCTGCAACTACAAATACCGTAGCTGCTGACTTTTAATATTAGGGTACTTACCTTTCCAGGAAACCAGTGATGTAATCACCCGAGCCAATTTTTCAATGGGCCATTTTGACTAAGGAAACAAGGCTTCACTGCTGGTTCCATACTGCACATGCGCCAAGCGCACTGTGCTTTGTGAATGGACTGGCTGTGGAGGGGGGGGGCTGAACTTCCGGCCCAGTACGCCGTGGCAAACTGAGTCAGAAATGGGAGTGGGCACCTGTCAAAACCAGGTACCCCCCCCCCCAAAGGAACCAAATGTGGCAGCGAAGGGGAGAGGAGGCAGACAAGCGGAGCTTCCCCATTTGGGTGGAGCTCCGGTTTAAGTAAGAAATAGAACATACCACAAGCAGAGCTGTAAGTAGAGCAGGCTTGCTGGTTCTTGTGATGCATTGCTGCAGATGTCAGCAAGGCAGCAAAGACTGGTGTTTATCAGAAGCAGGTCAGAGCAGGTTGAGTAATATGAGTGAGTCTGATAACACAGGTGAGTGAGGTAGACAAGCAGGTGTACATCAGAGTCCAAACGATACACAGAAAGCATTGAGGTGAGAGGGTCAGAGCAAACTGGGTCATACATGGTAATACACAAAGCAGATATAGGCTGGGATTAAGCAAGAGCATTTGCTATCGTGAGCACTGGTGGTGTGTACAACAGTATGGGGTTTACTTACTAAAAGTGGAGAGTGCAAAATCTGGTGCAGCTGTGCATGGTAGTCAATCAGCTTCTAACTTCATGTGTGAATGCGCTGCTCCCATCTATGCACCCTTTTTAATATTCACATACCCTAAAAAGGGTGCATAGATGGGAGCAGCGCATTCACACATAAAAAACAACACTTTTTAGTCCTTTCCTATGAAAGGTTTTTTGAATGCAGCAGCCAAAAAAAAAAAAAATCACTATTAAATTGATTGAAATATTGGTTTTGCGCCGGTGACACACACATATTAGCTTCTAACTTCAGCTTGTTTAAGCTTTGGCAAAAAAAAAAAAAAAATGGACGCTTATTGGTTTCTATGCAGAACATTTTCCAGTTAGGGGCCAGTTCACACCAGATGCAGTTCCGTGCACTTTTTTTCTGCACTAAAAATACATGCACAGTGTTTTCCATGTATTCCAATGGCTCTAGTTCACACCAGTGCAGTCAGTTCCCGGTCATTTTCTGCTCCGGAAACTGACTGCACTGGTGTGAACTAAAGCCATTGGAATACATGGAAAACACTGTACATGCATTTTTAGTGCAGAAAAAAAGCGCACATAACTGCATCTGGTGTGAACTAGCACTTAGTAAATCAACCCCAGTGTGCTTTAAACATGGGCAGCAAGGAGCTGGCCAATCACTATAATTTCCCAGTAAGAGCCCACTAAGAGCTGTCTCGGGTGAGTTTTTCTCACTCTTGAAGGGGCGGTCTAAATCCTGGTACTGACAGTAAGAAAGCGTAATGGTGTTTCCTTGCATTAGTGGAGCATGGCATTGTTGGCTATGTTCCCCTAGGGACTGCCGAGATTCACAGAGAGGGAAAAAGGCTAAAATAAACTCCCCACTGAAACCCAAGTACTACTGGACAAGTTAAAGTGCACCTGACTGCAGAGTACCATATGCGTCTGCCATGTTGGAGGCTAAAGCTAACCCATACTTATCGAAATTTGGCAGGTTCAGCAGGGGCTGGCCAAATTTCAATCAGTGTGTGGCATTTCCTGCTTGACTGTGCTAGTATCGCTTTAAATCTGCTTGCATAGCAATTTTCTAAATCAGCATATCGTATCAAACCATACATAACATTAACAAAACAAAACAAACAAAGCATCAGTCCATAAAGTGTCCTTTTGTAGTGAATTTGCTTGCATATGCTTAATCATTCATAAAAAATAGACTTGTGTTCACATATCCAAACGACTGCTTCCTTAATTAGTATTCACCACTATATGCTCCAATCATCCACATGCATTAGTGATAATCCCCTCATCCGATAAGCCCTCACCTGGGGGATAAGACCAACCAATGTTCTATATGTGCTTTTGTCCCTCTCTGGGGATCTGTTTTATGCTGTTTCATACCCCCAGAGAGGGACAAAATCACATATAGACCATTGGCTGGTCTTATCCCCCCAGGTGAGGGCACATTGGAGGAGGACATTCTCACTAATGCATGTGGATGATTGGAGCACATAGTGGTAAATACTAATTACCACTTAAGGACCGAGCCGCTTTCTGAGATTTGGTGTTTACAAGTTTTTTTGCTAGAAAATTACTTAGAACCCCCAAACATTTTATATATATATATATATATATATATATATATATATATATATATATATATATATATACACACACATTTGTTATATATATATATTTATATATATATATATATATATATATATATATATATATATATATATATATATATATATATAATTTTTTTTTTTCTAACACCCTAGAGAATAAATGGCGGTTGTTGCAATACTTTCTGTCACACCGTATTTGTGCAGCGGTCTTACAAGCGCACTTTTTTGGAAAAAATACATTTTGAATTAAAAAAATAAGACAACAGTAAAGTTAGTCCTAATTTTTTTTCTATTTTGTGAAAGATAATGTTACGGCGAGTAAATTGATACCCAACATGTCACGCTTCAAAATTGCGCCCGCTCGTGGAACGGCAGCAAACTTTTCTCCATATGCGACGTTTGAAAAATTCTACAGGTTGCATGTTTTGAGTTACAGAGGAGGTCTAGGGTTAGAATTATTGCTCTCGTTCCAACAATCGTGGCGATACCTCACACGTCTCACATCATTTTACCCTTTTATTTTTACACTGTTCTTTAACCACTTAGGAACCGCCCACCGCAGTTTTACATCGGCTGTTTGAATGAGGATATCGTTGCTATGGCAGCAGCTAGCTGCCATAACCCCAGTATCCTCCTCTTCTTCAGTGGGCGGTCCGCTACAAGATAAAAGTGGTCTCTGCAGCGGATTCCCGTGAGATCGCTTTTATCGGCGACGCCCCCTCCCGCCGCGATCCAGTGTCCTCCGCCACTTACCGGAGCCGTCAGCAGTGGCAGAGGCCTGTTGTCTCCTGTTAGGTATGGAGACGAGTGAGGGGAAGATGTCCCCCACCCGTCTCCATACTATTGCTGGGCGGAAGTGACGTTAAAAAAATCACTTCCGCCCACAGCTCTTAAAGGCCCATTTTTTTATTAAATGACAATTTTTTTTTTTTTTTTTTTTTGCATTTTAGTGTAAATATGATATCTGAGGTATTTCTGACCCCAGATCTCATATTTAAGAGGACCTGACATGCTATTTTCTATCACAAGGGATGTTTACATTCCTTGTAATAGGAATAAAAGTGACAATTTTTTTTTTAAACTGTGTAAAAATCAATGCGCCCGCATATGAAAACGGTGTTCAAACCACACATGTGAGATATCGCCACGATCCATAGTGAGAGCAATAATTCTAGCCCTAGACCTCCTCTAACTCAAAACATGCAACCTGTAGAATTTTTTAAACGTCGCCTATGGAGATTTTTAAGGGTAAAAGTTTGTCGCCATTCCACGAGCGGGCACAATTTTGAAGCGTGACATGTTGGGTATCAATTTACTCATTGTAACATTATCTTTCACAATATAAAAAAAAATTGGCTAACTTTACTGTTGTCTCATTTTTTCATTAAAAAAAGTGTATTTTTTCCAAAAAAAATTGCGCTTGTAAGACCGCTGCACAAATACGGTGTGACAAAGTATTGCAATGACAGCCATTTTATTCTCTAGGGTGTTAGAAAAAAAAATGTATAATGTTTGGGGGATTTAAGTAATTTTCTAGCAAAAAAAAAAACAGTTTTAAGTTGTAAACAACAAATCTCAGAAAGAGGCTCGGTCCTTAAGTGGTTAAAAAAAATAAAAAATTGTGTCACTTTTGTTCCTATTACAAGGAATGTAAACATCCCTTGTAATAGATAAAAAGCTTGACAGGACCTCTTAAATGTGAGATCTGGGGTCAAAAAGACCTCAGATCTCATATTTACACTAAAATGCAATAAAAATAAATAATTAAATGTAATTTGAATAAAAATGTCTCTAATGCCGCGTACACACGGTCGGACTTTTCGGCTACAAAAGTCCGACAGACTTTCGACGGACTTTTGGCGGACTTTTGGCGGATTTGCGGCAGACTTTCTAATGAACGGACTTGCCTACATACGATCACACAAAAGTCAGACGGATTCGTACGTGATGACGTACACCGGACTAAAATAAGGAAGTTGATAGCCAGTAGCCAATAGCTGCCCTAGCGTCGGTTTTTGTCCGTCGGACTAGCATACAGACGAGCGGATTTCTGGGTCCGGCGTAGTTACGACGTAAAGATTTGAAGCATGTTTCAAATCTAAAGTCAGTCAGATTTGCGACTGGAAAAGTCAGCTGAAAGTCTGGAGAAGCCCACACACGATCGGATTGTCAGCCAGCTTTGGTCCGTCGGCGTCCGTCGGACTTTTGTAGACGAAAAGTCCGACCGTGTGTACGTGGCATAAGAGTTATGGGCGGAAGTGACGTTTTGACGTTGCTTCTGCCCTGCAATGGTATGAAGACAGGTGGGGGCCATCTTCCCCTCACTTGTCTCCATACCTAACAGGACTCGATCGCCTCCGCCGCTACTGAAGGCTCCGGTAAGGTGAAAGCGGACCACCCACTGAAGAAGAGGATACCGAGGTTATGGTAGCTAGCTGCTGCTATCACGATACCCCTTTTTAAAGTACCGACGTATAACAACGGCGGGCAGACCGTAAGTGGTTAAGGAAGCAGTCGTTTGGATATGTAAACAAACGTTTTTTCTTATCTAAGCTTGAGCATATGCAAGCAAATTCATATCAAAGGACACTTTATGGACTGATGCATTGTTTGTTTTGTTTAAGTTCTATATGGTTTGATATGAAATGGTCATTTAGAAAATTGCTATGCAAGCAGATTTAAAGGGATACTAGCACCTTAGCATTTGGGCAAGTGGCACCACTTTTGAATATAATTTTGCACATTGATAAAGAGAGTTTAGAGAGTGTATATAGGTGTGAGCGATCAGCTTAGCAAGTTTTGTAGTCTTATAGCACTCAATAGCACAACCTAGCAATGCGCAAGTACACACATTTTTGAAAGGGGAAGGAAATGAGTGACCCCATTAAAGTGAAGCCGGAGACCGAAGGGTATATGCTGGTTCATCATGCAGATGGAACATGTCTTCTGGAGTGGTTGAAGCTCCAGCCCCCCCCCCCCCCTCATTCAAGAGAGTCTTTGAGTGCTGCATGTGACCTTGGGCACACTGAGGCGTAGGGCCCTGGAGGCTCCTATTGATGTTACATGCCTTGAGTTTGATGTTAAAGCAATTTCTTTAGGGCCTAAATAAAAAAGCATGGTCACTACTGCTTGGTATGGGTGTATAAAAGTGTTAAATAGTTTTCTTCAGTCTTTTTATAGAATGAAATGGTTATGAAAGCATTTTTTGTGATAATCCTAATGCTACAATAAAGCATTGATGAACATTTTTTTGGATACTTACTACCAGTTATACCAGTTGTGACGCCAGCACAGTTCTAGTGCAGGCACAATAAAAAGCTTGCTTAACCACTTCTGCTCCAGAAGGTTTTACCCCCTTTCTGTCAAGGCCATTTTTTGTGATACTGCACTGCGTTGCTTTAACTGACAATTGTGCGGTCGTGTGACACTGTACCCAAATAAAATTGATGTCCTTTTTTTCCCCCCACAAATAGAGCTTTCTTTTGATGGTATTTGATCACCTCTACAGTTTTTATTTTTTGTACAATAAACAAAGACCGACAATTTTGAAGAAAAAAATATATATTTTTTACTTTCTGCTATAAAACACATCCAATGAAAAAAAAATGTAAAAAATTTTATTTTTTCATAAATTTAAGCCAATATGTATTCTGCTACATGCTTTTGGTAAACAAAACAAAAAATCCCAATAAACGTATATTGATTGGTTTGCGCAAAAGTTAAAGCATCTACAAACTATGGGAAAAATTTATGGACTTTTTACATTTATTTTTATTGTTTTTATTAGTAATGGTGGCGACCAGCGTTTTTTAGCGGGACTGCGACATATAAGGGACAAATCTGACACTAAGTGACACTTTTTGGGGACCAGTGACACCAATACAGTGATCAGTGCTAAAAAAAAAGCACTGTCACTGTACTCACACTGGCAGGGAAGGGCTTAACATTGGGGCCATCTAAGGGTTAACTGTGTTCCCTGGGAGTGCTGTCTTACTGGTAATGAATAAGCGCATTGACGCTCTGTGAAATGCATCTACCTGTACCTGTTTGCCTGTCCTGTGGTGTTATTCATGTTACGAATTTAACAATAAAGAGATTCATCACTACCTCAGTGTGCAGCCATCCATTGCTTTTATCCATATTGCACAGCCGGCGAGCCGAGGCTAGCACCCCTGGGAGAAGTCCAATCCCCAGCCTACCTGGTTCCATCACTCACCTGGAGCTGCATTTTCTTTTTCTAGTGCTTTCTTACTGTGTGAGGGATGGTTTAACTGAAGAAAGACAGAGATCCGTGTTCCTGCTTAGCAAAAACACAAGATCTCTGTCTTTCTTACTAGCAGAACGGCGATCTGCCTTGTTTACATAGGCAGATTGCCTTTCTGCCTCTCTCCGAATAATCGGCGGGTTTACACAATGTCCGCCGCTCCCGCTTTGTCCAATTACAGCGGGAGCGGGGCTCTGGCAGCGGGCGTGCCCCAGAGCCAAAGAAAAAAATTGCGTACAGGTACATGGTCCCTTCATTCGGTTTCAGTTTCCATTTCAGGCATGCAACACGTATTCCTTATAAAGGCAGTTTTTTGTGCAACTATGTCACAATTTCTCAAACATCTAAAAGCTTTAATACAACCACCCCTGGCTAGGGCTTTAAATTGCCTTGTCTCTTTTCTGGCTCCACTGCCTCTACCCAAGTTGGATTCCAAAATGCCAGGATAGAGGAACTGGACATGGAAGAAAAAAAAAGAGGATCTGCAGAAGATTTTTCACCTCCAGGCTCCTACACACCTTAAGTTGAGAGATCAGCAGTCAGCTGTTTGTAAAAGTAAATTGTCTTTATTGGCTGCTTAAAAACCAGCAAAAACAGCTTTCTTCAGCAAAATAAAGCCATACAGTCCATAGTCCTAGTCAGGGATTTTTTTTTCTGAGAGAACAGGTGTAGGTATTCCCTATTCTGAGTCACCCCTTGTCTCCACCTCCTACCCACCTCCGGCACTGTCCCTTGGTTTCACTCCCTAACCACCTCCCAGTACCGCCCTTTTTAGAGAATACAGAACCAAGTATCATTTTGTGGTCCTAAGTATTTTGTATGGAATGTGTTAATGAAAACAAGAAAAGCAGTCAAATCCCCTGCCAGCAACAATTGATCTCCCAGCAGCCAGCATCCGTAGATCTCTCCCTCGACAGTAGATCCCTCCCAGCAACAATAGATCCCCTTACAATGTTCCTTCATTCAAAGATTCTGCAGATAGGAAATTTAAGAAGCGTTTAAAGGCTGTCTTTGCACATGCAGAACCAGATATTGCTGCAATTTGTCCGTCAATCTGCAGTCAACTAGACTAGGAATGGATAATTAACACAATCCTGTATTCCAAGATCGTGCCTTACCAAAATCATGCCTTACCTGAGCAATTGCATCTTTTACCTTCTGCCTTGCTCTTTTGTGTGGAACGATCCATGCCTATAATTGACGGGAACGATCCATGCCTATAATACCAACCACAGTCCGGCCATCCATGTGAGCAGGCACAACCCTGCACAAGCGCTAGTGACTCTCTTTTTAACTAAAGGAGTCATTGGTATCTGGTAAGCAGATATCTACTACTTTGAGGTGTTTTTCCTTTCTTATTTTTTCTTTGGTGATGGAAAACCTTTTGTTTTCAGCAACAAGATTGGGATAATATTGAAAGATATCATTTCAACTACTTCTATCACTTTTTTATGTGGACAATCAATCACTATATATATTTTTTTCACTATTGTGGGCACTTCAATGTGTAATCTAATTATGATTTGTCATTATTATGATTTTCATTTTTTTGGTAATGCAGGAGATATATTTATTTAGAGCACTTGAATAGTATGGTATCTAGCGCCCCCTAGCTTTCTTACATTTCCATTTCCGTGGTAATGCAGGAGATATATTTATTTAGAGCACTTGATTATTATGGTATCTAGCGCCCCCTATCTTTCTTACATCTTTTGTGTGGATAACCTAGATCAAGTACCAAAGCAAATGATCAGAATGGCTCTAATTTCCATTCATATGTGGAGAATCTTGTGGCTCAAAGTCTGGACAGCTGAAGCTGCCTGTAAAAGGTGCTTCACACATTTGTCTTTTTTGAAGGAGGACTTCTTTTTCACCTGGAGTCACTACTGCTTCAGACGCAGAGCACCTAATCACTCCACCCAGGCCTCATTTTCAAAACCTACGTTTAGTCCTCCTTTCTTCTCTCAAATCAATCAAATCTGCCCAAGGGCAGAGAGATTTGCAGAATGCCCTAAATCACCTCTTGCCCAGGTAGTGGTTGTGCCCCCACAAGACAGATTCAGGTTCAAATTATTTTATTCAAACCTGCTCGCGGTAGTAAAGCCCAACGGTGGTATTTGTTCTATTTTGGACCTCAAATCCCCCAACAAATACCTTCAAATTTTGTGAATGGAATCCACAGTATCAGTTATTGCCTCTCTGAGATTAGGGGAATATCTGGCATCTGTAAACCTCCGAAATGGCTGTCTGTATATTCCAATGTATTCACCTCATCAGCATTTTCTGCACTTTGCAGTGGAAGACAATCATTTCTAGGTCTATGTAAAGTGTTTTGACTATCCTGTTACTGGAGTTTTCACAAAGGCCCCAGGACCTCTTTTTGCCCTGAACTCAGGACATCCAGGTCACAAGTTTTATAGATCAATGTTTCTCAACTCCAGTTCTCGAGTACCACCAACAGGTCATGTTTTCAGGATTTCCCTCAGATGAAACAGCTGTGGTAATCACTAAGGCAGTGAAACTGATCAAATCACCTGTGCAAAATAATGGTAATCCTGAAAACATGACCTGTTGGTGGGTACTTGAGGACTGGAGTCGAGAAACATTGATCTAGATTACCTTTTCCTGAAGGACTTATATTTTTCCAGCTATCTACAAATGTCCATAGGACGAATTAGAAGCTCCAGACTTTTGGTTAGGTGATTTGCTTCCAAAAATCAGCTTTTTTGGAGCATGCTCCATGAGAGTTCTAGGCCCAATGGCCTCAGGACAACCGTTCTTCAAGGCTGTTTCATTTACCCAATTTTAGTCAAGACATCCAGTACAACTTCTTGCTCACTTGCATGCTTCTCTTAAACTGCCCATGCTCCTGTCCAGCCAAGGAAGGAATTCCCTAGCTTTGTCAGTTCCCAGCCCAGCTTTATCAATAGGGAAATCTTTCCTTCCATATCACTTAAAAGTAACAACAACAAATGCCAGCCTTTCAGGTTGGGGAGGCATGTTCCAGTCCCTTACATTTCAGAGAACATGGTCATCCATTTAAACCAAGCTCCCCATCAACAACCCGAAGCTTAGAGCAAGGAGGATGGCTCTGGAACACTGGACCCTCCTTCTGCAAGGCCACTCAATCAGGGTGCAATCAGACAATGCCACATCAGCCACAAAGGAGGCAACAGGACCCAGGCAACTTTGAAGGAAGAAAGCCAGATCATGTCATGGACAGAGACTCTCCCTGTCCAGCGATCTCTGCAGTCCACATCCCAGGAGTAGAAAACTAGAAAGTGATTAATGCCTCTTGGATCAGGGGCAGTTAGCCCTTCACCCTGACATCCTCCACCTAATGCCAGAACAAGGGGACGCTGGATGTAGATATTCTGACTCCCAGATTCAAAAACAAGCTACCTCTGTTTGTGTTCAGCACCAAGAATCCCCTAGCACTGGCCTCACGTGCCTTGATAATCCCCTGGTCTCAGCACAGTCTAATCTATGCCTTCTCTACAGTGCACATTCGACCTTCTCTGTTGCACAAAATAGAGCAAGAGAAGATGCAAGAAATTCCCATTGCACTGAACTTGCTCTGTAAAACCTGGTACACAGACCTATTCAGATTACTAGGAGTTGACCCCTGCCTTCTCCCCGATTGGCCAGATTTTCTTACTCAGGGCCCTCTATTTCATACTGGTTCTTGGTCACTAGCTTTTAAGAGCATGACTGTTGAAGCCCAGGTCTTAAACAGATCTATTATCGTACCTGAAGATCCTTTTTTGCTTGGTATGAACACAGGCATTTCAATCCCAGAGATTATTCTGTGCCTCACATTCTGGCCTTCCTGCAAGTAGGACTCGACTAGAACTTAGCCTGAAAGGACAGGTTTCAGTCTTGTCCATTCTCTTTCAAAAACCTCTGGCTTCGCTCTCTCTTGTCAGAAACCTTCATTGAAGACATATCTCTGATCAGGACCCCTTACAGCACTCTGTCCCACCTAAAGTACCCATTAAACCTATTGCTTTTCATTGCCTGGACGTAGTGAGAGCTGACCTAGCAAGTGACATCCTGTTTCAAGGTCCACCATCCAGCTTTGCTGATCACTAGATCATACACTCTAGAAAAACTGCTGTATGTTTACTTGGCATTCCGGCACCAAATCTCTGTGGCCCAGCTTTGTAAGGCCACCACCTAGTTCTCTGTTCTTACCTTTAAAAGTTTTACTAGGTGGACATCCATTCTTCTGCAAAAACGGGTTCCATCTGCAAGGTTCTTGCAGTGGCACAAGGAAGTTAGGCCTATTGGCCTGTTAGACTCTTTTTGGTGTTAGGCCTAGATATGAAATTTACAGGTAAGTCAAAATTCCTCCTTTTGTTATATATTTCTTTTAAACTATCTGCTAGAACTGGGGATTTAGTTAATAACAAAATGTTTAATGTTTTTATTTATTTTAATTTAAAGTAGAACTGAAGGGAAATTTTTTTTTTTATATAACTTTGGAAGACTAAGGTAGGCCATATATTATGCAGTTTTCTCTTGTCCAACCATGGCTATAGCCACTGGCAGTGAGCGAAAGAAAAAAATAGGATTTTTATAACAGCTTACCTGTGAAATTCTTTTCTTGGAATACATCACGGGACACAGAGCCATAGTAGTTACTATGTGGGTTATATAGGCCACCTTTAGGTGATGGACACTGGCACACCCTAAGACAGGAAGTTCACTCCCTATATAATCCCTCCCATTACTGGGAGTACCTCAGTTTTTATAGCAAAGCAATATACGTGTATCAAAATAGGGGAGGGACCTGTGTCCCGTGATGTACTCCAAGAAAAGGATTTTACAGGTAAGCTGCTATAAAAATCATATTTTCTTTATCCTACATCACGGGACACAGAGCCATAGTAGTTAGCATTGCTCTGGGACATCCCACATAGTATCTGAGGGGAGGGAGACGCAAACAAAAGTGAGGCACCATCAGACCTGAGGACCAATACTGCTGCCTGCAGCACACTGCACCCAATGGCAATATCATGCCTTTTCACATCCACCTCATTGAATCTGGTAAATGTATGAACTGAAGACCAAGTTGCAGATTTGAGCCATGGAGGCTTGGTGATGCACTGCCCATGAAGCACTAACAGCCCTGGTGGAGTGCACTTTGATTTGAAAAGGTGGAATCTTCTTCAAACCATATGCTTGAACAATTACTTGCCAAATCCACTTAGAAATAATAGATTTAGATGCTGCCTGTCCTCTTTTAGGACCTTCAGGCAACACAAACAAAACATCCATTTTTCGAATCTGAGCAGTCGCCTTCAAGTAGACTTTGACTGCTCTCACCACATCAAGAGAATGTAGCGACTTTTCTTCCGTAGAACAGGGTTCTGGAAAAAAACGAAGGTAGAACAATATGCTGGTTTAGATGAAAACCTGACACTACCTTCAGTAGAAAGGATGAGGACGCAATACTACCCTATCCTTGTGAATAATTAAATATGGCTCTTTTCAAGAAAGAGCAGCCAACTCTGATACCCTTCTTGCAGACTATATGGCTACCAGAAAAACTAGCTTCCTTGTCAAAAGGACCAAGGGGATATGTCGTATCAGCTCAAAAGTCTGTTTCTGTAATGCCAACAAAACTAAATTCAAGTCCCAAGGGTTCAGGGGTGACCTAACTGGTGGATTAATCCGCGTTTCCCCCTGTATAAATCTACGGCCCAAAGAATGCAAAGCAAGCGGTTGTTGAAACAATACCGATAAAGCCGAGACCTGGCCTTTGATAGTAGTCAAGGCCAGCTTCCTCTCTAACCCCATTTGCAGAAAGGCAAGGATTCTTCCTATGACATACTTTCTGGGATGCCAACCCCCTGGATTCACACCAGGAAACATATGCCTTCCAGACTCTAGAATATATGACTCTAGAGGCCGGCTTCCTTGCATTAATCGAGGTAGATACCACTGAACCTGACAGCCCACACTTCTTCAGAATGTGGGTCTCCATAGCCAAACCATTAAATTTAGCATTTGTAAGCTAGGATGGAATACCGGACCTTGCGAGAGTAGGTCTGGACGTGGTGGTAGGGTCCATGGGTCCCCTACCGCCATCTTTATGACCTCTGCATAACAAGATCTTCTGGGCCACAAGAATCACCGACTTCCCTTCCTGCTTGATCCTGCAAAGAAGTCTTGGAAGCAGCAGAATAATAGGGAATGCATAAATCAGTGAAAACTGATCCCACGGGACCACCAAGACATCCATTCCGCATGCTAGCAGATCATTTGTTCTTGACACAAAGTGAAGGGCCTATTCTCCCGGGAACAACTGCTGGTGACCCAAGTAGTCCGCCTGCCAATTTTCTATTCCTGGAATGAAGACTACCGATAGGCAAGGTACATTGTTTTCTGCCCAAATTAGGATATGATTCACCTCTCTCTGGGCCGCACGACTTCTTGTGCCCCCTTGATGATTAATAATCCGAATCTCTAGAATGTTAATGGGCAAGGTCCTTTCTGTTCTGGACCATTTCCCTTGGACAGTCGCCTCTTCCAGGACTGCTCCCAAACTCGAAAGGCTGGCATCTGTTGTTACTATCTTCCAGGTAACTGGTAGGAAGGATTTTCCCTTCTGCAGATTTTTGGTTATCAACCACCAACTGCGGCTCCCGCGCACCTTTGGAGACCGACGCATTGGGAAATCTAGAGCTTGGACCTTCTTGTTCCAAGCCGATAGGATACTGTTTTGCAGCAGTCTCGAATGAAACTGAGCGTAAGGAACGGCCTCAAATGAAGCCACCATCTTTCCCTACAACCTCATGCAAAGCTGAATAGAAGGATTCTTCTTTGCTTTGACCACCTAAATCAGTTCCTTTATGGCACTGATCTTTGCCTGGGGCAAGAATACCCTTTTCTGGGCTGTATCTATGATCAGACCCAAGTATTCTAATCTCCTTGATGGTTTTAAGGAAGATTTCTCTAGGTTGAGAATCCAACCTAGGTATTCCAGATAGTTGACTGTGGTGACCATACTTTGGTCTAAGTGGGCTACCGACTGGTCTATCAAGAGCAGATCCTCTAGGTAAGCTATAATCTAGAATGGGTCTGACATCTCCATTTGTTTTTGGCACCGTGAAAATGTTTGTATAACCCCTGCTCTTCCATGGGGACCACCATGATCATTTTTTGAGACAAAAGACGGTCCAATGCTTGAAATAGAGACTTCTTTTTCTCTGGATCCTTGGGAACTCTTCCTGTCAGACCCTTGAGAACTGCAGAAGTCTTCCCCCCACTCGAGCGAGCAGGGGCGCCCCTTCATGAGGAGGCTTTAGTATTTTGTTTTGTAGGTTTCCTTCCGCAGGACTTTTTTCCCTGGGGTTGACTCTGAGGTTTACCTCTTGAACCTGACGGCGGAGGCCGTCGTGACTGCCTGGAGGCTAATGCCCCTGGCACTGGAGAAGGAGCTTGTTGTTTTTTTTTTTTTTTTTTTTTTTTTATCGAATCCTTTTTATTATTTTATATGAAAACGATATTGACACAGTACAGACAAAACCACAAAAATAGGAATCACACCAAACCAAACCCCCCCCCCCCAGAAAAAAAAAATTTAAACCCCAAACCCCTTCCCTTCAACAAGCTCCGCCAAACCCCCCCCCCCCCTCGAAGTATATATGACACACACAAAAAAAGGAATAACAATATCCAGCATTACAAAGTACACAGTACACATTGGTTGACATGATAGATTGAAGCCATCTAGACCAGATAACATCAAACTTATTCAGGGAGTTCCTTTCGAATATATATGCTTTTCAAAAAGAATGATCCTATTGAGATCTACAATCCAATCGGACACAGTCAGTGGATGTGGAGAGGTCCACTTAACCTCCTCCCGCCCGCCGTCATATGACGTGACTGACTTTGAGCGGGGATATCTGAATGATGCCTGTAGCTACAGACATTCAGATATTGCCGTTTTCAGCTGGCAATTCCCTACACCATAAGAACGATCATAGCGGCTGTTCCGCCGCCCTCCGGTGCTTCTAACGGCTCACCGCTATGATCGGTGAGTCAGACACAGGATCCGCCAGCCCCGGATATTGATCATAGAGATTTCCGGTGGACAAGATGGTCGCCAGAGTCTCTATGATGATCGGAGGCCGGGCGCGATGTTATGACGTCAAGCCCGACCTCTGCATTCAAAAAAACGGCGCCACTTCGGCTGGGAAGCGGTGATCTGTTTATTTTTTTTTATTTCAGGCTTCCCAGCCTAGTGGTGAGATGTGGGGTCATATTGACCCCATATCTCACTATAAAGAGGACCTGTCATGTCCTATTCCAAGGGATGTTTACATTCCTTGTAATAGGAATAAAAATGATCAAAAAAAATTTTTTTTTTCAAAAAAGTGTCAAAATAAAAAAAAGAAAGTATAATTAACAATAAAAAAAATATTTTAAAGCGCCCCTGTCCCCGTGTGCTCGCATGCAGAAGCAAATACATACGTAAGTCCCGCCCACATATGAAAACGATGTTCAAACCATACATGTGAGGTATCAACACGAACGTTGGAGCGAGAGCAATAATTTTGTCCCTAGACCTCCTCTATAACTCAAAAGATGTAACCAGTAAAAAAATTTCAAGCGTCGCCTATGGGGATTTTTAAGTAGTTTGGCGCCATTCCACGAGCGCGTGAAATTTTGAAGTGTGACATGATAGGTATCTATTTACTCAGTGTAACTTCATCTTTCACAATATGCAAAAACATTGGGCTAACTTTACTGTTTTTTTTAAAGCACAAAACTGTTTTTTTTCCAAAAAAAAAGCCATTGAAAAATTGCTGCGCAAATACCGTGCGAGATAAAAAGTTGCAATAACCACCATTGTATTCTCTAGGGTCTTTGATAAAAAAAATATATAATGTTTGGGGGTTCTATGTAATTTTCTAGCAAAAAAATGATGATTTTTACATGTAGGAGAGAAATGTCAGAATTGGTCTGGGTGGCAAGTGGTTGAGAGCAATCTGTCTACGGGCAACAAAAAGTGCGCGCCTTATAGTATTACCAGTAGGGCAGGTGTAGATAGAGGTGTCACAGTAACCCAATATACTTATAAGCGGTTCAACCGGAATATTAATATCCAATACCCTATTTAAGGTACCAATCACCTCCACCCAGTATCTTTGAAGTTTTGGACATTGCCACAAAAGATGTATTAATGTACCTGTGTTACCGCATCTAGCACAGGCTGGCTCAGATTTCAGTCCAATTGCACAGAGAAACTGCGGAGTTCTATAGACCATATGGAGAATAAAAATCTGAGTCTGTCTGTGTGATGGAGAAAGAGACACCCTGCACTGGGACCGGAGGACATCGTCCCAAATCTCCTCAGAGATGGGACCAAAATCTTTCTCCCAGCCAACCCGAGAACGGATGGGGAAGTTCAATAGATACCCATCTGACAGTACCCTATAAGTAACCGAGGTAAGACGTTTTGTTGACCCTGCCCGTACTATTTTATCTAAGACAGGGATAGAGGGGGAAAATATCTTAGCAGAAGACTGGGCATGTAGAGCATGTCTTATTGAAGGAATTGGTAAAAACAGTTTGATTCTACAGAGAACTCTGCCCTCAGATCTTCAAAGGATTTATCCGGATAGGTATCCAAATCGGGGCATTATGTAAAAAAATAGAGAAGCTGAGGCATCCATATCATTTTTATTAAATTGATACGACCTATTAGCGATAAAGAGAGCTTAGTCCAGGTTTTACTCTGATTTTGAAATCTGATAAGTAATGGAAATATATTATCTACAATATATGACTGTGTTGAGTCCGACATAGTTATACCCAAGTATTTTATAGATGATACAACCTTAAAATTAGAAAGTATAGGTGGTAGTGGATCTGGAAGGGGGTCTAAAGGCATCTATATAGATTTCCCCCAGTTTATACCTAGACCGTAAAGCCTTCCAAACTCTTTAACGTGTTCTATTACTACCGGCAGGGATAAACAGACCTTAGACATGAAAAAGAGAAGATCATCCGCATATAGTAATATCTTTTCTTCCAGGTCTCCCCTAATCAAACCAGTAACATCAGGAGAGGCCCATATAAGACATGCCAAAGGCTCTATGGCCAGGGCAAAAAGCAGGGGAGACAGCGGACACCCCTGCCTAGTGCCCCGGAAAAGTCTGAAACTAAGAGATTGAAAGCCATTCATCCTAACCGATGCCCCCGGAGCAGTGTATCGCAACCGGACCCACTTACAAAAACCAGAGCCAAGCCCAAATTGATCGAGAATGGCCCACAAATATGGCCATTCGACACAATCAAAGGCCTTGATTGCGTCTAGTGCTAAGAAAGCACGGTTTGAATGGCCCGGGGCCGGAACCTGCATATTTAAATATGCACGTCTGATATTAAATGCAGTTGATTTGTTGGACATAAATCCTACCTGATCTGGATGAATAATGCTGTTAACCACTTAAGGACCAGCCTCGTTTTGGATTTTAGGTGTTTACATGTTTAAAGCAGGTTTTTTTTGCTAGAAAATTACTTAGAACCCCAAACATTATATATGTTTAGAGAATAAAATGGCGCTTGTTGCAATACTTTTTTTTCCACCGTATTTGCGCAGCGGTCTTATAAGCGCACTTTTTTTGGTAAAAATTCACTTATTTGAATAAAAAAATAAGACAACATTAAAGTTAGCCCAATTTTTTTTTTATATTGTGAAATATGTTACTCCAAGTAAATTGATACCCAACATGTCACGCTTCAAAAGTGCGCCCGCTCGTGGAATGGCGTCAAACTTTTACCCTCAAAGATCTCCATAGGCGACGTTTAAAACATTCTACAGGTTGCATGTTTTGCATTACAGAGGAGGTCTAGGGCTAGAATTATTGCTCTCGCTCTACCGGTCACGGCAATACCTCACATGTGTGGTTTGACCACCGTTTTCATATGCGGGCGCTACTCGCGTATGCGTTCGCTTCTGCGCGCGAGCTTGTCGGGACGAGGTTTTTTAAAAAAAAAAAAAAATTTTTTTATTATTTATTTTTACACTGTTTAAAAAAAAAAAATTGTGTCACTTTTATTCCTATTACAAGGAATGTAAACATCCCTTGTAATAGAAAAAAAGGCATGACAGGGCCTATTAAATATGAGATCTGGGGTCAAAAAAACCTCAGATCTCATATTTACACTAAAATGCAATAATAAAAAAAAAATTGTCATTTAAAAAAAAATGGGCCTTTAAGAGCTGTGGGCGGAAGTGATTTTTTTAACGTCGCTTCCGCCCAGCAGTGTCATGGAGACGAGTGGGCGCCATCTTAGCCTCACTCCTCTCCAGGCATAGCACAGAGAAGGACGCGATCGCCTCCGTCACTACCGACGACTCCGGTAAGCGGCGGAGGGCACCCCTAAGCGGTGGGAGGGGGGCCCCTCTCCCGCCACCGCTTAAAAGTGATCACGGGGCGAATCCGCTGCAGGGACCACTTTTATCAGAAAGCCGTCCGCCGCACGAAAATGGGGATACCGGGGTTATGGCAGCTAGCTGCTGGCATAACAACGATATCCCCCTTCAAAGTTTGGACGTACATCGGTGTGCGGCGTTCCAAAAGTGGTTAATAACCTTATTTAGTCTAGTTGCAAGTATCTTCGCAAGAATTTTAACGTCTGTAGATAATAGCGAAATTGGTCTATAAGATTCAGGGTGTAGCAAATTTTTATCCTTTTTTGGTAAAGGAGCTTGTTTAAATGAAATACGTTTACTCCTTTACTTAACTGGCAAAAGGGTACTTTTTCCACTAGAAATTTTTTGGATGTATTTATCCAAAACATCCCCAAACAGCCATTCACCGCAGAAAGGAAAACTAGCCAGGAGTTTTTTGCATGGTGCTTTGGCTGACCAATTTTTCAACCATAGGATTCTACGGCACCAGCCCAAGCGCGAGGCCTGAGCAATAGAATCTCTCATAGTGTCAATTGCAAAACACAAAGCCCCTGGTAGCTCGGCTAAATCCTGGGCCTGCTGATCAGGGATAACCTTGAGCACCTGTTTAAACTGGTCTTTAAAGGATTGACATACACCAATTGCTGTCACCGCAGTTTGAGTCACTGAACCTGGCAAAGAAAATGCGTTTTTTAACAGGAATTCCAATTTCTTATCAGTTGGATCACTAAGCATTTGAGCATTGTCTACCGGACAAGTCAAACCTTTATTCACAGAGGATATAGCAGCGTCAATTGCTGGTATCTTCCACTTTTTAGTGAATTTTTCCTCCATGGGATAAAGTACTGAGAATTTTTTAAATGCTTATCTGGGTGATCCCACTCAGAATACAAAAGCTGCTCCAGCAATGAATGGACAGGAAAGGCATGCAAAGCTTGAGGAGGCTTTAGCGAACCCAAACAAGAAGTGGGCTTACCGACTCAGTTAAGGGTAACATAAATGTGGAGCAGACCATTTCAGTAAGAGATTGCACCAGCAATCTTTCAGATTGTGAAGCTAAAGGAGGTCCTTCCGCAATCGACCCCTCAGAAGGGGAGTCATCAGCCTCTTCACGGTCCCCTGAAGGGAATTCATCTTCTCCCGACCCCCAGTTCCTCTGTTTGAGGGTCCTGGATAGTAGAAAGGGACCTGTAGCTTTTTCTCCCACTCTGGGAAGATGCGATTAAAGCTGCTAACCTTTCTTCCAATCCCACCAAAGCTGAGGAAAAAACCTCCTCAGTAATATAGACAGGGACTGCAATGTTGGAAACAGTTGCAACACTTGATGGCCCCGATGGCTCACCCTGCTCAGCCACCCCAAATCTCTCAGGGGAGGATGACATTGTAGAGATGAGACTAGGGTCCTTAGAGCCTGAGGGAGATACTTTTGGGTCCTTTTTTGGGGTGTTTCCACCTCCCCTTCTGACCATAATCCGATGCACAAAGGCAGAGTTACTGCCAGAAGAAAATGCACCCACTGCTTGAGCAAATAGTCCAGCAACTGCCACTGCTATTAATGCTCAGCCAATGTGCCTAGGGAATGCCTGTGTCACCACTTACATGCCCCCATCTGCTCTTATGTCCTTCCGTCAGCCTACAGTCTGCAAATGGAGCTTTTTATTATGCACCCATGCAGTGGACGTTGATGCACGTCAATACCGCGCTAAGCCACGCCCCCTCCGTCTTCCTACCGCGCCCTCCTCTTTTAAAAAAAAAGACAGTTTCCCATGCGTGAGCGGGCCTCCGATTCGATGGGATCGGCGTGTGTGTGTGTGTGGAGGGGGGGGTGGAGAGGTGGAGAGGAGATGAACTGCCATGCTGAGGCAGTGAAAGATCGGAGCGGCCTCTGCCGATCGTTCTGGGCGCTCTCTGCCTATCTCGGGAGAGGGGAAGAGCTTCTGCCCAGGTGGGGGGTGTTTTTAGAAAAAAATCCCCCCTCCAAAATCTTACCGAAGGCCTGGGACTGCTTAGCCAGAGGATGCCTGCAGCTTCTGCTGGCACAGAGCGAGATATGGAAAAGCATGATCAAGGTACGTGCACTATACAGCCCCCAGTGGTGACTTTAGGCATGACAACATTTACTTTTAAAAGAGAAAATCCATAAGAAAATGTAAAATTCCTTAGGAATTTCCACTTACCTTATCCCGCTGCAGGGATTATGTGGTAAAACCAAAACATTCAAGGACTGGGGCCCCTTTTTATCGGGGGTTCCACTCCCTTGGACCCATATAGCACCTCGCCAGGTCGCTTTATAGCTGAAAAAACCAGGGTCCAGCTCTCAAAAAAGAGAAGCGTTACGGGCTAAACCTCGTTTCTTCTGCCACGAGGTCCAGGTACCATTCAATTTGGCCTGAAAAGACACTTTCAATGGATCCGGCTGCATAGCTCGCCCCAGGAAAGGATTACTCCAGTGAAGCTCAGCATAGCACATCTTTACTCGTGACCAACACCTAAGACACTGGCGAAAAAACTGAGGTACGCCCAGTAATGGGAGGGCTTATATAGGGAGTGAACATCCTGTCTTGGGGTATGCCAGTGTCCTTCACCTAAAGGTGGCCTATATAACCCACATAGTAACTACTATGGCTCTGTATCCCGTGATGTACGATAAAGGAAAAATAACAGGCTGATTGTACTAGAGTCAATTGATAGATCAACTTCAGTACAACCAGATTGCCCATAGACTGATACAAATTCTGCTGTGTTGAAATGGCCAAAGTTCAATCCATCTATGGCTGGCTTGAAAGGGTTATAGCTTCATCCGTTTTTTTTTTTTTGGTCATCTGTGTCCCATTGTGGAGATTTCCCTTTACTTTCTGTCCCATAGCCAAAACAAGAAGTGAGAGGAAATCCCTCCAAAGTTCCCCTTTGAGTTGTCACCAGAACTAGAAGGTTTGCCTATGACCACGCCCCCTTATGACCTCACAGTCCCAGCATGCCCCGGGACTGTGATGTCATAGGGGGCGGGGTCACCGCCTATATAAGGCATAGCAAAGCGCACAGACAGCATTACAGCCGGAGAGAGCGTTGTGTCAACATCCCTGGAAGAGAAGAGGGAAGAAGACGATCCAGATGTCTGGGCTCCTCCACTAGCAAAAGAGTGGCAAAAGAGCAGAAGATAGCGGAGGAGCCCGGCAGAAGGAAGAAGGTACCGAAGAAGAACCAGAGAGCGCGGAGACGACACCGGAGAGAGGGAGAAGAGGCGTGAGAGACCCCTGAAGTTGGAAGAAGACCCCTGGAGCTGCCTAATAAATTACTTTTAAAAAGTGTGTAGTGTGTTTTTTTGTTTTGACGCTTTTTTTCCCTAGGTGAGTGGGTAGGGGTACGATGTACCCCATACTCATTCACATTGAGTGGGGGGCCGGGATCTGGGGGCCCCCTTATTAAAGGGGGCTCCTGGATTCCGATAAGCCCCCCATCTGCTGACCCCGACAACCAACAGCCAGGGTTGTTGGGAAGAGGCCCTTGTCCTCATCAACATGGGGACAAGGTGCTTTGGGGTGGGCGGGCTGCAGGGCGCCCCCCTGCCCCAAAGCACCCACCCCCCATGTTGAGAGCATGTGGCCTGGTACGGTTCAAGGTGGGGGGCTCGCTCATCCCCACCCCCTTTCCTGACCGGCCGGGCTGCGTGCTCGGATAAGGGTCTGGTATGGATTTTGGGGGGACCCCCACGCTGTTTTTTCGGCGTAGGGGGTTCCCCTTAAAATCCATACCAGATCTAAGGGCCTGGTATGCTCCTGGAGGGGAACCTAAATTTAAAATTTGGCGTGGAGTTCCCCCTCAAGATTCATACCAAACACAGTGCCTGGCATTGGCGGGGATCCAAGTCGGATCCCCGCACCAGTGTGAACCCGGCTCGCAAGGTGTCAATCTCGCCAATAAAAGTAGCGAGATTGACACAATATCAGACAACAATACAGAAGTTGACCAAAGGGTGGTGGTAAAGAGCTGAAAAACCACGTGATTTGGTGAAAGTTGGCTGGAAAAGTCCTGTCGTCTGTATGCAAGACAAACTTCTGGCCAACGCCCTTTGTACAAAAATCCAAGGGAACGTTTGTACAAAGTCCTATCGTGTGTATGGGGCTTAAGACTTCCCATAGAATTAGGGTATGGGAAACCAGTATGCTGCCTTATTACTTCTCTGGTGGAGGCACACTGGAATTACTATTACAACACTGAAAGATATACATGGTTTCACACTTATGGGACATGTTGTGTGAATATGTATTGACCTGTGAGACTTTTTTAAATATTTGGCTCACATATGAAATATTATTGTTTTCCATAAGCACTATTTGACATGATACATTGATCTTAAATATATCTGAGCATTTTTTGAACACATTGAAGCAGTTTTTTTTTTTACGATTTAGGTCGCTACGCTGGTTTCTGGGTGTTGGTGAGTGCTGCTGTCTCTTTATTAATTGAGTTTATTTGCACTTGAGCGCAATTTTTTATTTTTATAGTCATAAAAACCTGACCGGTATTCTAATCCCTCTCCAACCTATCCAAAACGTAAAAAAAAAAAAAAAAATTGCCTTTGGTTGTACTTTAACTGCTTCCGGACTGCTCACCGCACATATACTACTGCAGTAGGGCGGCCCGGCTGCACGAAACAGTGTACCTGTACGTTGTTTTCTGTTGTGAGCTCTGGGGCGCATGAGTACGCCACCGGGGGTGCGCTCCCGCTGTGATTGGACACAGCGGAAGCCAATGATCATTTGTAGTAGAGGCAGAACAGCGGTCTGTCTATGTAAACAAGGCAGACCATAGTTCTGTTACAGAGGGAGAGAGATCTTGTGTTCTTGCTAATCAGGAACACAGGTGTGTCTCTTCCTCCAGTCAGTCCATCCCCCACACAGTTAGAAATCACTCACTAGGAGCACACTTAACCCTTAGATTGCCCCTGATGTTAACCCCTTCCCTACCAGTGTCATTTATACAGTGACAGTGCATTTTTTAGCACTGAATACCGTATTAGTGTCACTGGTCCCCAATAAGTGTCACTTAGTGTCCAATTTGTCAGCCGCAATGTTGCAGTCCTGCTCAAAGTCGCTGATCGCCGCCATTACTAGTAAAAACATAAAAAGTAAAAATATCCCTTAGTTTGTAGACACGATAACTTTTGCGCAAACCAATTAATATATGCTAATTGGGATTTTTTTTTTACCAAAAATATGTAGCAGAATACATATTGTTTGTAGCGTAAAAAATAAAAACCGCAGAGGTGATCAAATACTACCAAACGAAAGCTCTATTTGTGGGGGAAAAAAAAGACATACATTTTATTTGGGTACAGCGGCACACGACCATGCAATTGTCAGTTAAAGTAACGCATTGCCGTATCACAAAAAATGGCCTGGTCATTAAGGGGGTGAAACCTTCCGGGGCTGAAGTGGTTAATTTATGCTTTGAAGATTTTGCCATTGCAAGAGATTACAAATTAGTAACTTTGGTAAAATCAGTATTATAGAAAATCATGCTGATTGAATCTTTTGGTACTTTAAGTAACCAGTGAGTAGAAGGACCCTTCTCTTCATACAGTGTCTATGTAGATGTTCTCTATCTGACATCTGCTGTACCTACCTCTTTTTATGGAGTATTAATAAATTTGAAAAGATTGAAGAGCATGTATGGCGTTGCGGATCATCTTTTACTGACTGACAGATATTTGACCTCCGTATGTGGAGCCATAGGTTTTTATAACTTTTGATTCTAGTTATTTGCTTCGGTCCAAATTATTTACAGTTCTACAAAACAGTTTTTTTTTTTTCCTTTTTTAATTGTGTGCCACAAAATATACACATTTCTACCGAGACATTCTATGTCTAGCACTTATCAGAGCTAATGAAACTCCTTTGTCACTGTCTGTGGGAACCTTATCATACTCCAGCGTATTTCCTTCATTAGTCATAGAGAAACTCCTGATTACTTAATCTTCCTAGTTTTGTCCAACCCCCCCCCCCCCCAGAAAACTGCTTTGAAAATAATTAATGTTTTCTTAGTTTGTTCCATAATGAGCTGTCTACTCCTAACGTTCATGCAGGTTGTTTTGGCACAGTCTTGGAAGAGATGATTTTCACAAATTGTTTTTCTAGTTCGCAAAGGTATTTAAATATTTCAACCCTTCTGTGCCACATATACAGATCAGTTCCAGAAAAAAAGTTTTTAACTACTTGTCCCCTAGGACAATTCTGACATTTATCTTATACTTTTAAAAAATAGGCCTTTTTTTTGCTAGAAAATTACTTAGAACCCCCAAACATTATATATTTTTCAGAGACCCTGGAGAATAAAATGGTGGGTAGTGCATTTTTTTTTGGGTCACATGATATTTACACAGCAATTTTTCAAATGCATTTTTTTGGGAAAAAATAGACTTTAATAATATATTCCCCATTTTTTTTTGTTAAAATATAAAAAATTGTTTATATTTATATATTCACTCCTAGTGAATAGATGCTTGGAATGGCGACAAACTACAGTACATTAAATTATCTATAGACAACACACCTTTGTAGGTTACCATTTTAGAGATACACGGGAGGTTTGACCCTAAAATTATTGCTCTTGCACTGACATTCATGGTGATACCTCACGTGTGGCGCGGTCACGGTTTACATATGTGTAACAAGACGCTTGCTCGCTCGGTTCCACTCTCCCGACACTCCTCTGCTGCTATTGAATCAGATTGCAACGTCTGATGGTTCGGTCATCCAATGCTCCGGGATTAGAACTTCAGCTATGTGCCGTTCTAACCCAGTTGGGATAGCTCAGAACAAACACCAGGCAGGCTGTATGTAAGTTCAAACAGGAAAACCATCTTTATTGACAGGAATACAGTCTTATTTATACAATAAAAGAGGAGGTGCTCATATTACTCTAACAATACAGCTGTAACCTAATTAACCTAATTAACATGAGCTAATTAACTAATCCCTTTAGACAGCCTAGATGACTCAGACATGACCTTTAGGCCAGACTGTCCGTCTCGTAGTTCAGAAAACACAATCAACATAGATTCTTCTTCACACAATAGCAGAGTTAATTAACACAAACAACAATGGGGATCTAATGACTCTTAGATCCCATACTAGAGACTTATTTACAATACACATTCTAGCAGGCAACAGACAGACAGGTGCTGGAATTTACATCAGCATCTCCTAACAGTATCTGTCCCAACATTATGAATCAGCCACTCTTTCTAATATGGCAAATCCAGGGTCCCCCAGAGTCTGTGTGTCCTGGGGGACCAGGACCCGAATCCACAGTAATACCACCTCAAGGGTCCCCAGGCATACAGCTCACAAAGAGCACCGTTCCCCCAAATGCAAGGGCCCACAATCGATCGGCAAGAGGCTAGCATACAGTGGCTCCAAAAGTCTCTCTCCCGGCTAGGTCTGTCACAATATGCATGCTGGACCTACCTGTGTGTTCACTTTTGCATGTGATTTTTTTTTTTTTTTTACACTCTCCCTTTTTAATTTTTTTTAATTTTTATTTTTTGTATCACAAGGGATGAACAGCATCTCTTGTGATAGCCTGGACTGTGACTGGTCCTCTTTATAGATCGATATGGGGTCTATCAGACCCCATATCTCGCCTCTGACTTCCAAAGCAGCGGATGAAACTGAAATCGGGTTGATCGCTTGCTGTAAAAGGCGGTAAATAAACTGAAACTAGAAGTGACAAAATCCTCCTCATTCCAGTTTTTGACGTCGGAGTGGTATGAACAACATCCGTTTCTTTCACTCTGTGTACAGATACCAATGTGACCAGTTGCAACGGTCCCAGGACCCCCTTCCCGCCACCTGTAAAAGTGATCAAGTGGCTGTATATTCGCTCAGATAACTTTTACATGAAAGATAATCAACTGCTGAAAAAGACTGAGATCATGGTTGTAGCCTCAACTATGATCCCGCTAAAACCATCTCAGTATGAGAAAATATATATATATTCGGACATACGTCCAGCCATGGCCTTCAGCCTGCCCACACACAGACTACAGCTGGCCATACACAGATTTTTTTTTCTTCATTCAGCCTGCAGCCTGAATGCAAAGAATTAAGCACATTCCTCCATCCACACCAAACACCGTTTGACAAATTTCCTGTTGTTGTTTTTGTATTCTGGCAGCCAACACCTGATACTGATGCTTACCCGAGCAGTGTTTACCATTTGGCTCCTGCAATTTTTTTTTTTTTTTAATTAAAGGATTTTGGGTGAGTGTGCACCCATGTAGCAAATTTTGGCTGATTCACTAGGAAACGGGTAAAATTCAGAAGGTGCATGACCAGCTTAACACTTGTTCAGCTTACACTCACCAGTCTGTTCACACAGAAAATATTAACTATTCTCTGCCTGAACTGTTTCTCTCAGATTTGCTTACCAGATTAACATTGCAACAGTCAGTATGTCTGTTGAATACAATATAGAACCTGATGCAGACAACAGTATTTGTTGCAGGATATGTGGAATTTCAGTGAGTAAGATCATTATGAAGATATTTAGACAGTTTACAACTGGAAAGGGTCTTAATGGAAAGGATTGCTTAAAGGATCCTTGCTATGAGAGGGATACATGGGCTGCCATTGCTGATCATCTTCTCTTTCTGGGTCACGGAGTCCAAAAGTAATGTAATCAAAAGATAAGCATGGCAGCTAGCATTATGATCAGAAAAGGGTGGCATACTGCATATTTCAGCTGTGACAGATTTTAAAATTCACTCAGTACGTTACTGCAATGCACTTGGTGAACTGTGGTTCCGTTCTGTGTGGTGCAGTGTATTATGGTGTGCTGCTTCAGGAAACACCCACAAAATATATTTAAATATATATCCGCCTCAATGCATGCACCTTCAGACCTAAGATCAACCCCATTTCCTGCTTCTTTAAACCTCAGATCAGCCCTGATTGGTGCACAATCGCACCTGACATTTCCTTTTCCTTCAGACCCCCTATACACCCTAATTCCTGCATATTCAGACCCCTCAGATCTGCCCCAATGCATGCATCTTCAGATCTTAGCCCTGCCCCAATGCATGAACCTTCAGACCTTAGGTCAGCCCCATTGCATTCACCTTCAGACCTCAGATCATTGGTTTACCATTGCACTGTATCAATGCACTTCCTGTGAATAGACAGCAGAGTGGGGAGGCAGGCAGAACTGCTATGTGGAGAAGACCATGTATCTCCTCTCCAAGCTTAGAGAGTGTGTACTGCTGGAGCTACTATTCTAAACTGTCAGATGTAAATAAGAGAGATAAGTCCAGGAGGTGCCTGCTCATATTACAAAGTGTCTGGATTCCTGATGTTCAGCATGAAAATCAGCTTCACCTCAAGGGCTGCATGCAGTCCTTAGGTGAGGAGCTGGATGACTGTGTGAGCAAGAGAATTGAATTTTGCCAGTGACCGTGAATTTCAAACAATAGGCAGCTGCAGTCTCAGGGCATTCTGCTAGGAGGAATGGCTCTAACTGTGGGCTGGTCAGCAGGTGCCATTGAAAAAGGCATGTTGTGTGCCTGCCTTAGTACATGAGTCGAGGTTACCAACACCTATCCTGGAGACTTTGGAATGAATACCAGTTGCTAGTATGTTGTCTGTATCCTCTTTGCCTTGGCTCATGAATATTGAGAATCTTAGGTGGGTTTGTAGCTTCTTTTACTGAAATTTATTGAATTTTGCAATAAAAATATATAAAAGCAGTACATAATTGAAGTAGAAACATAAGGTATCAATACACAGTGTACAGATATAACTTCCTAAATGTAGGGCTAGGTTGGCAATGGCCTAATAACATAGTATAACATGGATAAATCTTGCAGAAAATACATGTATAAGAGTTAATTAGTTGTTTGTAATATAGTAATCATACATTCTCAAGAAATGCCAGAAAGACAACACCAGGGCAATCTAGTCAATATCGTGCTTTCCAATCCACTGGCATCCTAACGATTCTATAACCCAAATAGAAGATTTGAGCAAGAGACCTGGCAAAAAAAAAAAGATGCGGGGGGTGGGTTAAGAGGACTAGTCGGCCACGGCCTGCGTTGCTCGTCCAGAGCCTACAAAAGCCCAACCAAAAAGAAGGGGGGAGAAGGAAGGCAGAAATGGGCAGCAAAAAGAGGAAAAGAAAAGAAGGGGGACAGAGGGAGGTGGAGCTGCGAGGATCGGGTACCCCAGGGGTTCTAGGCTGTGCTGCATAGAACCATCACAGTTCTAGGAAGCGGGAGGTCATTTGAGAAGGAGGGAAATTGTCTAACCAGGGTTGCCAAATCCGTTAAAGTTTGTCGTACCTGTCTCCCAGGATCGCCGTCAATATCTCGGTGATAAGCATTCTGTGGACCCGATTTTTAACCTCTTCAAAACTTAGAAGTGGTGTTTTCCATGACAGCACTATTGTTTGCCTTGTCACCATAAAGATGTGAGTAATTAGTGTGGGGTTGGTAGATTTCACAAAAAATGGAGTACCACATCTGTAAAATGACGCTAATGGAATTGAACTTTACATGAGAATTTATATAAAAAGTTCAATATCATATTCATAAACTACGATAAAAGCATCAATGTTTAAAATGCAAAAGTTAAATAAGTTGCCTCCATATAATCATGAGGACCTTACTGTCCTAATATCCTGCTCAGGAGGGACATGGACCCCCTCTGTGTTTAAGTCCATAGTATCTGACATAAGATGGTAGCTTCAAAACATGAGGCATTCGAAAAGAATCAACATAACGGCTAGCATTTTCCATCAAGGAACCCTATACCCGACACTATTGATCAACCTGGTGGGTGTCATATTCTTATGTGTTTTTGACAATGTGTAGAAAGTTGAGATGCATGGAAAATGTGTGTTGAGAAGATCTTTTTGTATATATCTGTTTTACATTGATTGTCTAATGCCTCCATCCTCCTGAGGAAGTGTTGACATCTGCAAGACATGTTAAGGACCTTTTGGATTACCCTCATTGTTATCTGACACAGTATTTAATTTTATAATCTTTTGGGTAGATATATATTGCAGTGGGGAATCCTCTTGCTTGCTTTCTTTCCTGAGAGATGATGCAACACAAATGTTCATCCGACTACCCTTAAGTCTATGGGCAACCTGTCATGATTAGTGTGTCTCAATAATTCCATTCTGGGCTGTAACATTTTGAATTTCAGTAAAACGATATTCAAGATTTAGAGTTAAAAATATAAAAATCCAGTGTATGTTATCGCATAGATTCAGATCAACAGATAACGATTAATAAAGCAGCATGCAAATGGGGGAACTAGGCAAATCCGATCCTTTCTGGCAAACTGTAAACCTTCCAAATATCTTCAAAATATGAAGTTTGAGGCCTGTATTCATAAATTGCATGATTCTTCACAAATCAAACAAACCTGTACACATATGTTTGAACTATTAAAGAATCACATTTAGATGGGAAACATCAGAAATACACAGCCTGTCCTTTTTTATAATTTGTTTTGCTCATGTTTAGTAACAGATAAAGCTCAGCCAAGCATTTATTCCAACTGAAATATTGTAGCATTGGTGAGGTTCCAGTTTAATTTTACATTTATAGTTTTTTGGAATATGTTGAGGATAAACACTTACAATTATGTTTGTTTATTTAATTGTGTAGGTGGGCACATGTAATGTGTGCAATAGCTGTGCCAGAAGTCAGGTTTGAAAACGTGATGGAGAGATCACAGATAGACACAAGTAGAATTCCTCTTGAAAGGTTAAAATTGGTGAGTATACATATTTCTCCATGCTAAAGTCTGCACTTGAATGTAAGGCTTTAAGCTTAACTACCCTTTAAAAGAAAAACTTTCTTTAGTAGTACTAGAAACTTCATAGAAAAAAATGGAAATGTACTTTTTGTTTTATTAGCAAACTTCAGTGATTAAAAAAAAAAAAAAAGTTGAAGAGTCGAATGGCTTCGTTTTGCACAATACCTTAGCGCCTTCAACACAGCATGCACTTTGTCTGGGAAAAGATCTAAAATGTATATTTTTTGAAGAGACCATTTTTAAAATAGAATTGTCTCTTGATGTTTCATAAAAAAAGATTCAAACACAACATAATGCTGTTCAACAAAAGTCTTAATGTCATTGTAGATATGATCTAAAAGCTAGTAAAATATGACTTTGGTAATAGAATATAGAAGTACAAATGAAGACATTTCTTATCAACCCTTCATTCCTCCAGATGTGAATTTACCAGTTCCATAACAGCAGATGAGCATTATGCAGTGTGTTTTGGAAACTGTTAGCCAGAGGGGTTCACTTTGAATACCCAATTATATACAAGGAACATTTAAAAATACAGTATTTTTTGCTTGCACATGATTGGATGATGGAAGTCAGCAGAGCTTCACCTCATTTGTTAAATGACAGCAAAATTTTCTTTGCAAAGTGAAAACTCACTATGCTACATGAACAACCTACTTGGTGTTTGGTAAATCAAGCCTACTGTGTCGAGAGACCCTCAGTAGCCAAGGGGCAACTTACATGCCAGCACATCACCTTTTGGACTTACTATGGTAAACAAAATTGACCAATATAAACTGCATAAAGGTGTCCAGCAAGACACTGTGTATACCTTCCCAACATGTTTTACCCTATAGATTAGTTGGGGACTTTGGATTAAGAGTTTATCTATGCAACTGGGATAATTGTAGCCATTTTTTGCCCAGATAACACAAAGTGGTAACCAATATAAAACACAAAGTGGAAACCAAGTGGAAGTGGAAACCAATATAGCTTGATGTGAAATGGGAGAAATGTTTGGGGGAAAATAGCACATCATTTGCATTACAGATTAAACTATACCTAGCTATCTACCAACAATAAATCACTTAAGACTTTGGACATTATAGACTTGGGTGTGCAGGAATGATTTGACTACCCCCAGGATAGAGTTGAATAATAGAATTTTGTGCCCATTCATGTTGATTTGAAGATGATTGGTTGCCTTGGAAATTTTGGTTTGAAAACTTTGGGTAAAATCCTTCCTCAAAATGCTTGAATATATATACAGATATAAATGGAGCGGCCGACTCCCTCGGACACAGTGAGTACCCAGAGGGGTGTCCGAGGAGAGCTAGCCCCCTGTAGATATGAACCTATGCACAACGAATACTATGACTGAGTTGTATTAGACAGGGTTTCAGTTGCACTAGGCATTGTCGACCTCGTTTACCTTGTTTTACGGTGTATATCCATGTTCAACGCATCATCCTGCTATTCACGGTAATGGTATTGACTGTTCAAATGTTTAATGGTCTGTTTGTAATACCATATCTATTGTGTATATATTAAAATTCAATAAAAAACTATTGAAATGAGAAGATTATATAATTTATAGCATGCAGTATTGTGGCTTTCTGTGTAAACTGTGCAAGTCCCTCCTGCTTTCTCTGCCTTGTGTTGGCCTTCCCAAATGCTTCAACCTTCCAATGTTTAACCGCTTGCCAACCAGCCGCCGTCATTATACTGGGGCAGATTGGCACGATCCCGCGAACCGTCGTAGCTATACGTGGGCTCGCGGGATCGAGACAGCAGACGATGAGCGATGTGAGCACGAGGGACAGAACACAGAAGTGTGTGTGTAGACACACAAATCCGTGTTTTGTTCTGAGAGGAATGACAGATAGTGTGTTCCTATTAGCTAGGAACCACGATCTGTCACTTCCTCTAGTCAGTCCCCTCCCCCTCCAGTTAAAATTACCTCCCAGGGAACACGGTTAACCCCTTGATCGCCCCCTAGTGTTAACCCCTTCACTGCCAGTGACATTTTTACAGTAATCAATGCATTTTTATAGCACTGATCGCTGTATAAATGGGACTGGTCCCAAAAATGTGTCAAAATTGTCCTGTGTCCGCCATAATGTCGCAGTCACAATACAAATTGCAGATCGCCGCCATTACTAGTAAAAAAAAAATAATAATAAAAATGCTATAAATCTATCCCCTATTTTGTAGACGCTATAACTTTTGCGCAAGCCAACCAATATACACTTATTTATTTTATTTTTTTTACCAAAAATATGTAGAAGAATACATATCGACCTAAACTGAGAAAAAAATTAGCTTTTTTAAAAAAAACATGGGGATATTTATTACAGCAAAAAGTACAAAATATTGTTTTTTTTTTCTTCAAAATTGTCACTCTTTTTTTGTTTATAGCACAAAAAATAAAAAACGCAGAGGCGATCAAATACCACCAAAAGAAAGTTATATTTGTAGGAAAAAAAGGACGTCAATTTTGTTTGGGTACAACGTCACACAACCACGCAATTGTCAGTTAAAGCGACGGAGTGCCGAATCACAAAAAATGGCCCGGTCATTCTGCGGCCAAATCTTCCGGGGCTGAAGTGGTTAAAACATGTTAACCGGTTCCCGACCGGCACACGCCGATGTACGTCGGCAGAATGGCACGGCTGGGAAAATGGGCGTAACTGTATGTCCCTTTAAATTTGCTGCCATGCCATTGCGTGTGCGCTGGCTGGGAACTCCGTGAGTCGGCTCGCGGGTCCCGCGGACTCGATAGCCGCGGGGATACCCGTGATCATCTCACGGAGAGGAAGAACGGAGAGATGCTAATGTAAACAAGCATCTCCCCGTTCTGCCTAGTGACAGTGTCACTGATCTCTGTTCCCTGTGATAGGAAGCAGAGATCAGTGATGTGTCACACGCAGCCACGCCCCCCCACAGTTAGAATCACTCCCCAGGACATACTTGACCCTTACACTGCCCCCTAGTGATTAACCCCTTCACTGCCAGTGTCACTTACACAGGAATCAGTGCATTTGTATAGCACTGATTGCTGTATAAATGACAATGGTCCCAAAAATGTGTCAAAAATTTCCGATGTGTCCACCATAATGTCTCAGTCATGATAAAAATCGCTGATTGCCGCCATTACTAGTAAAAAAAAAAAAAATTAATTAACAAAAATGCCATAAAACTATCCCCTATTTTGTAAACGCTATAACTTTTGCGCAAACCAATCAATGAATGCTTATTGCGATTTTTTTTTTTTTTTTTTTTTTTTTTTTTTTACCAAAAATATGTAGAAGAATACGTATCGGCCTAAACTGAGGAAAAAAATTTTTTTTTTTTAAATATTTTTGGGGGATATTTATTATAGCAAAATAATTAAGTAAAATTATTAAGTAAAAAATAATGCGTTTTTTTTTCAAAATTGACGCTCTTTTTTTGTTTATAGCGTAAAAAATAAAAACCGCAGGGGTGATCAAATACCACCAAAAGAAAGCTCTATTTATGGGAAAAAGGGGCATCAATTTGGTTTGGGAGCCACGTCGCACGACCGTGCAGTTGTCAGTTAAAGCGACGCAGTGCCGAATCGCAAAAAGTGCTCTGGTCTTTGGCCAGCAAAATGGTCCGGGGCTTAAGTGGTTAACATGACAGCATCTCTTAAATGCATGGATTTTAGGCAAGATTAAAATAATCATAGATTTCAGATTATTATAATAGTATTTAAACTGACCTTTCAAGACCTAATTTAACACGTAACTAAAACTAGTGCCAGCATACTTATTGTACTGGTGTCTATGAAAAATGAATTTCCATTTCAGTACCCTGGGTACTGGGAATCACGGAGTGCTCCAATGTGCACATCTTTTATTGAGAAAATTGCTCCACCTTTTTTTTTTTTCCCCACCTAAGCCTAATTTTTGCCAGTGATGTCACACTTCACTTTAATTTGACAGTTATGAGGCTATGGAGGCTGGAGCAGACAGGACTTCTCAAGCCAAGAATCTGTGTATTTTAGAGTACCCACAGTGCTTAATTGGAAAACACATAACATACAAGCTACTACATATGCCTTGTACTGTAGATGCCTCCAGTGCAAGATTAAGTCAGTTGGTGGCACTTCAGGTTGACTTTAAAGTTAACCTAACACGCTATTTTAAATGCTTTTCAACAAGGTCTAGAAGAAATTAACACACACGAGTGAATGAGTAAGAGGAATGACTCATCCCTTAGAGGCAGTAGTGTTTCAGTCATACAAAGAAGCATAAAACACAAAAAGCTTTATTTAAAACTAAGAAAATGTGCCCAATAGTTTCCCTTAAATAGGGTTCACAGGGTGTGGTTTACCCATACTCAGTGAGAATGGTAAAGAGTACAATTTATGAAAGGTGATCACAAATGTTTTTATTCAGTCCCGTATAGTCCATATTAAAAAAAAAACTGCTAGAATCTGTTCTCATATTCTAAGAGGTACTTTTATTTAACAAGAATCTGTCCCAGCCGGCCAAAATGTTGAGAGGCTTCTGTCAACAAGTATAATTAAAACAATCTCTTAAGCCGGCCATAGATGGCTTGAATCCTGGCTGGTTCAGCAGGGACTGGCTGAGATTCGAACCATTTATGAGCAGGTTGATTGTATCCAAGTTGTTCCATTGATCAGCTTGGGTACAAACCAGCATGTCGGATTTTTCATGCGATTATTGCCAATGGCTATAGCAGCTAGCAACACTCACTCTGTGTGCTCTCCCGGCAGGGATGGCTGCCCACTTCTCTCCGCCAGGAGAACACAATAGCTCTGTGGAAGGAATTCCCCTATCAACGCTGACTGTTGTTGGGGGAATGGAGCAATTTTCTTTTCTGCAAACCATTGTTGCAGGAAAGAAATTCACACCTTTTGGCCTGCTTTAGAACATGAGTGCTTAAAGTCTGAACTACCACTAGTGTTACAAGAAACTAATCAAGACTGCTGACATATTCCAGGTCTGTTGGAGACTGTTCATGAGAAATTTACATTAGAGAATGTTACAGGGGACTATTAAGAGATGACTCCCATATCACAGTTGAATGTTTGCTAAGCTTTAACTCCTCTACTCCCCACCAATCCATTTTTTCTACCAATCACTTCTCTACTCCCCACAAATTGTTAATATTCTGTACCAAGACCAGGACTATGTACAGGTACAGTAGGCAGTACTGGTGTTTCATTAGTAACCCTGCATTTTTAAATACCCAAGGGCATGTGGCAACCTTGAGCGGTGCCTACAAGAGAATCTTCTGGTCATGTATTTGGCTAGTCAGACCCTGGATTGACACATGCTGTTCAGCTCATAAACCTGACCTATGTGTGATTACAAACACGTCATTGTTATCTTTTCAGGATTTTATTTTTCAATATTTGACTTTTAGCACACTTTGCTGCATACCAGTATGGGAGACCTGATTTCAATCCAGTTGTACTGCTGTTCAGTTTAACAGATTTATTTGACTTCCTGAGTTTCTGGATATCTTGTTTGCAAAGCCATAGATTTCAATTTCAATGGCTTTTATTGATTTTTCACAAAAGGAAATTGTTACAGCAGTAGAATATAACACTACAAAAAAGGGGTGCTTATTACCACATTGGCATACAACATATAATACGGAAACATACCACAATCAAAGAACTTTACCTGGTTTTAGAAAATGGAGGGTACACATTGTATCACAAAATGCCCTTCGAACAGGGGGAGTTAGCTTGTAGTAAGTAACAACAAAGCCAGTCGATGATATACTACCCATAAATGTGTCCACTTAAGAGGAGGGTTGAGATAACTTAAATGCTTGTATAACAATGGAAAGCATGTATGACCATCTGTTAATCTAGGATTATTCAAAAAGTTAGGGCAGATTTCAACTTTTTATTTCAAACAAACTCTAAGGGATAGAAGCACATACCGCACATCACTGGATAAAGGAAGTTTCACAGTTTAAAGCCCGTCTAGAAGTTTCATTCAATTCTGCACAGTGGCGCAGTTTCTTGCTTAAAGCTTCCATCTATTACATAGGTCTGCCTTTATCCAGGTGGTAGTTGTAGACACCCCTCTGCGCAGTATTTCGAAAGCATCTATTTTCAAAAGCTGTTCTCACTGTAAAATCGAGAGTAGATTTCTGGAGAGTTTGTTATGTAAGATTTGCCTTAGTCTGTACCGCCCTGAGGATGGCATCTCATGTATAGCCTCGTGGTCAAGAAAGTGCCCTGTACGATATAAACCTTTGTCCATCTTCAGAATTAATGGAGTTGTAAGCCAGATGGAAACGTGGAGTTATTAAATAGCGGGGCCACTGGTATGTGAAGGGATCGGAGCGATCATTTTCTAATGGATTAAACCCACAGGTTTAAAGAACAAGATTATGTAGGGCTTAGGACCGCCTTACAGAGTTTTGGAGAGACCCACATTACTTAGTCTGTCAGCAATAGATTACAAGCTTTAGCCATGAGGGAAACCCAATCTGTTCTGTAGTAGCTACAGTAGTAGTAGTGTAGAGTTGGAGTAGTTGGGTCAATTGAGCCGCAATGTAATACTTCCTGAAATCCAGGTCTCCCAAGCTGCTTGATTGTTTGGGAATGTATAATGTGCATCAAGCCAACCTCTGGAACCACAAATAAATGTAAAAATACTTGCTTGAAATGTATTAGGTGCATTCACAGGTACTGGTATGGGTAGGGTTCTAAAATAATATAAAAGTTTAGGAAAAAACATAATTTTGACCATCCCAGGACAAGGAAGCAGTTAACCATGTCTCCACCACCTCCAATAATTTATCAAATAATGTCAGGTAATTGGCTTTATAAAGAGATGTCATGTGGGGAGTTAGCTTGATCCCTAGGTATTATAACACAGTTGGTTGCCATTTAAAAGAATATTGGGATTTAAGGTTCCACAGGACAGTGTTTTCTAAGTTGATATTCATTGCGTCTGACTTGTCCCAATTGAATAATGGCCCAGAGATCTGCCCAAATATTTTCAGAAGGCAAAGCAGATTTGGGATTGTGGTATGTGTAGAGGTAATAAACACCAACATATCTTCAGCGAATAGCACACATTTATGAGCTCTATTTCCACAGTATTTGGGTCAGCACAAATAGCAATGGCTAAGCTCTCAATAGTGATAACAAATAGGGTGGATAGTGGACATCCCTGTCTGGTGCCCGAGGCATTGGTAAAAGGGTCGGATTTATGGCCTCTTAATGATACTTGGGACAATGGAGAGCTATATAAAGAGCATAGAGAGGAAAGGAATTTGGGACCAAAGTTCCAAGGCTCTCTTGGAGTCAGTTTCAAGGCAAAAGTCTGTCTGGTTTGTCTGCCTGAGCATAGAATTGGGCTGGGGCCCACTGGAGATGTTTCTTTGCTTTCGTAGTAAGGCAAACATTGAGTTCCAGCCTAGCCATCACAATCTTATCTTGCAAGTCTATATGAGGATTTTGTTTATGCTCCTTAAGTAATTTAGTCAATGTCTCTTCTTTCTGTTTGAGAAGTGCTTTCTAATTTTTCTTATACCTTGTGGCTATATGAATAACTATCCTTCTAACAGTGGCCTTGTGTGATGTCCAAGTGCATGTTGGAAAGGTCTGAGTGGAATGATTAAGCAAGAACTATTCTTTGAGTTGTCGTTCTATTTCAAAGCAGGTGGTCGGATTTCATAGAGATTCATTTAGTTACCAGGAGTAAAAAGTATTGAAGCTGCAAAGTGAAGACATGGTGGCTAGGACTGGAGAGTGGTCAGATCATGTAACCTCCAAGATTTTGGAGGATGTGAACGGAGGTATCGCATTGGACAAACTGAAGACATGGACTATCCTCGAGTACATAAAATAAACATTAGAGTAAAACATATAATCACATTTAGTAGCATTGATTTCCTGCCAAACATCCACTAAATCGTATTGGTGGAGCAATTTAGCAAATTTGGTACCCAGCTTGGTGGGTCTTTAGATTTGGGATCCCAGGGGTCTCGTTTTATCCATCATTGAATCTAAAACTATATTAAAATTTCCTCCTATCTGTTTGCCATCAAATAGAGATAAAAGGGTTTGCAATAATTCAGATTTGACAGTTGGTCTTTATTAGGTGTGTAGTATGTAAACCATGTCACTTTAGTCCCCTCTATATTTCCTATCACTAAGAGATATCTACCCTCGGGGTCTCTAATGGTCTAAAGGGGTGAAAAATATAGATGTTTTCATATACAAATAGCAACCCCTTGCGTCTTGTCTGGGGTGTTGCTAAAAAAAAAAAAAAAAAAATGGGGGTATTGTCGATGTTGGAAATTTGGTTTGTTTAACCCCTTCACGCCAACCCTTACGTGTTTTCGGCTTGAAGAGTTTGTACCAGGGTGATGCATCACTTCACCTGGTACCATTTTTTTAGAGCCAGCAGTTGACTTCCTAGGGATAACAACCAATGCGGCTAAAAGCTGCTCGGCTGTTATCCTAAGGAGCGGGATTGGATGTCCCCCCCCTTCCGCTGCTCTCCTGTCCCACGAGGAGATCCGAGCGACTAGCTGACACGTCCGCCAGCTGGCCGAGGCCCTGAACGAAGCCAGTATCGGCTTGGATCGGGTCTCGGATCTAGTAACCCAGAAGCGATGTCATGACATCACTTCAGGTTTACTCGGCTGCCAGTGGTGCCAATTTTTAAAAATCCCTAGTATTCCAAAACGCCAATTTTTGGACCCCAGATCCCTCCATAAAGAGTACCTGTCACTGCCTATTACTGTCACAAGGGATGTTTACATTCCTTGTGACAGCAATAAAAATTATCAGAATTTATTTTTTAACCACTTAAATACAGGGCATTTTCACCCCCTTCCTGCCCAGGCCAATTTTCAGTTTTCAGCGCTGTCGCACTTTGAATGACAATTGCGCAGTCATACAACACTGTACCCAAATTAAATTTGGATTGTTTTTTACCCCACAAATATAGCTTTCTTTTGGTGGTATTTGATCACCTCTGCGTTTTTTATTTCTTGCACTATAAACAAAAGAAGAATGACAAGTTTGAAAAAAACACAATATTTTTTACTTTTTGCTATAATAATAATGTTTTTATTAAAAACAAAAATGCATTTTTTCCTAAGTTTAGGCCGATATGTATTCTACATATTTTTTGGTAAAAAAGTCCGCAATGAGCGTATATTGATTGGTTTGCGCAAAAGTTATAGCATCTACAAAATAGGGGATAGATTTTGGCATTTTTATTTTTTTTACTAGCAATGGTGGCGATCTGCGATTTTTATCATGACTGTGACATTGCAGCGGACACTTTTGACACTATTTTGGGACCATTCACATTTATACAGCGATCAGTGCTATAAAAATGCACCGATTACTGTATCAAAGTCACTGGCAGGGAAGGGGTTAACACTAGGGGGTGATCAAGGGGTTAAATGTGTTACCTAGGGAGTGATTCTAGCTGTAGGGGGAGGGGACTCACAAGGGGAAGAGACCGATCGGTGTTCCTCTGTACTGGGAACACGCGATCGGTCTCCTCTCCCCTGACAGGACATAGATCTGTGTGTTTACACACACAGATCCACGTCCCTGCTCTTTATTACCGGCAATCATGGGTACCCGGCGGACATCGCGGCCGCCATGCACGCGCATCGGCTCCCGAGTGATGTGGCGAACGAGCTCCCCTAGATGGCCAGGAAACCAAGGACATCATATGACGCCTGCCCAGGATGGGAGATCCCTCCTGTGGACGTCATTTGACTATGGGCAGGGAAGAGACAGTGTATAAAATTAAATAAATAATAAAAAATAAAATTCAAGCACCCCATCCCTCCGTGCTCATGCAGAAGCAAACGCATACATAAGTCACGCCCTCAAATGTAAACGGTGTTCCAACCACAAATCTGAGATGTCGCCACAATCAGAGCAAGAGAAATAATTCTAGCACAGGACCTCCTCTGTAACTCTAAACTGGTAACCTGTAGAAATGTTTAAAGCGTCGCCTATGGAGATTTTTATGTATCATAGTTTGTCGCCATTCCATGAGTGTGCGCAATTTCACATGTTGGATTTCTATTTACTCGGCGTGACATCATCTTTCACATTATACAAAAAAATTGGGCTTATTTTACTGTTGTTTTTTTTTTTTTAATTCATTAAAGTGTCTTTTTTCTTTTTCATACATCATGGGACACAGAGTCAGACTGAGGTGTTTTAAATTCACCCAAGTACTCTTTGTTTGCGGCCTTGAATGTCTTCCAAAAAGAGGCATGGGACTAACACCATAGGGAAGGGCACACCTAGGTCATCAGTAGTTCCTGATGAACCTAGTCGGATCCCTAGTGTATCCCCTGAAAGACCAGAGGCTCCCGGGCAATCTGAGCCGCTACACCTATCTGGTATTGTGCCTACAGTGAACGCTGCTGCTTCACCCTTTATCACTAAGGATGAACTGTCCTCAGCCCTAGCCGGGTTAGAGCACAGGATTGCCGGCATGATTGCCTCCATCCCGCAGGGTGGCAGGAAGCATGACAGATCTCCCTCCCCTGAGTCTCCTAGTCTGGAGCAAGGATGGGGAAGAGGTTAAAGCTCAGGATTCTGTGGCGTGCCTAGCAGATGCGTCTGCTTCCGAGCAATCTGGACAAGAGGATATCCAGTCGATGTCTGCCTCTCAGTCGCAGAAGCTTTTGATCCTGACTCTGACCGAAATGGTTCGTTCTGCCTTTAAGTTGCCTCTTGCAGAGGTGACTGAGCCCCTCTGGTCCTCTTTGGGATCTCTGAGACCTTTTCAGGTCTCACAGACTTTACCTCTACACCCCCTGTTGGAACAGGCGGTGAATGCTGATTGGGAATATCCTGACAGGACTTTTTTGCCTCCTAAAAAGGTTTTCCCTTTTATATCCCATGGATGAAAAGTTTGTTAAAAAATGGAGCATGCCAACCGTAGATGTGCAGTCCCTTCCTTAAACAAGAACTTAACTTGTCTAGTAGATAATGCACAGGCTTGAAAGACCCCATTGACAAGAAATTGGAGTTATTATTAAAGGCTTCCTTTTCTTTGGTCAGTTCAGCTATTCAGCCAGCTGTTGCAGCAATTGGTGTTTGCCAGTCCAGAAAGGATCATGTCATACGGCCGGATAGGCCTAACCAGAGGATGATCTGCCTGAAAGTAAGACAGATATTCCTTGAGCGCTGTATTTTGCTGTTGATGCTTTAAAGAATTCAATACAGCAGGTTTCTCTTCTGGCTCTCTTGACTGTACATATGCGCAGACTTTTATAGCTTAAGAACTGGTCAGCCAAGCTTATTGGCAGGTTTCCCGTTTCATGGGGAATGTTTATTCGGTGATCACTTGGACAAATATATCCAAAAGATTTCCGGAGGGAAGAGTTCTCTACTTCCTGTGAAGAAAAGCACCAAACATCCCTCGTTTAAAAATCCAGGGACTGCTTCCTCAAATGTCTCAGCGCCAGGGGCAAGCCCCAAAGCCAGGGCCAGAAAAGGCCCTGGGTCCAAAATTCTTCTAAACCCAGAACCAAGCCCTCCTATTGAGGGGACGCCCCCACTCCATCGGGTGGGGGGAAGGCTGCTGCACTTTGCAGACATTTGGAAAACAACAATTCAGGACAAGTGGGTCATCTCAATTATATCTCGCAGTTACAAGCTGGAGTTACGGGGGGGTTCCCTCTCAGAGGTTTCCGAGATCCAGTGTTCCCTCGGATCCTCCAAAAAGAAACTTATTGCTTCAGGCACTACATCATCTAGTGAATCAAGGAGTGATTGTAGAGGTTTCTGTATTCGAAAGGGGCACAGGGTTCTACTCAAACCTGTTTACGGTTCAAAAACCAAACGGGGACACAAGGCCCATTTTGGACCTAAGGTCCCTGAACAAGTATTTATTGATGCAGTCCTTTCGGATGGAGTCTGTCCGCTCAGTAGTAACCTCACTCCAGAGGAGGTGGGGTGGGGCACCCGCCTGTGGTGTCTCAATAGCCGTCTCTTGTGCCCTTACCAGGGCTTCCATTGGTGAGTTACACTACTGTCTACCATGCTCCACTAACCCAGCTTTATTTAATAGCTTTAATCAAACGATTTAATCCCTTTTTTTCTATGTAACTATGGGACTGTATCTGTTTATTTTAGATGCTTTGGGTAATACCTCCTAAAGAAGCGACAATCGTCGCGAAACTAGTCGAGGACTACCCACATCACCTTGTTCCCAGCTACCTGATGGGTTTTAGAACTTACAAAAGTTTAATTTGTTACATTCTATAATTTTGTCACATATTTTGTTGTGTTTATGTTCCTATTTTTTTATTTTTTTTCAATAAATATATATTTTTTTAATATATCTTCATACGTTTCCACTTACTGGGTACCGAGATGGTCCATCTACAATTCTGGGCAACACTATTGGAGCAGTCCTAATTAACCCGCCCCCCCGTCTCAAACGCTATTAGGATGATGGTACCCACCCCTACTCACTGTTTATATATCCAATGAGGCACTATCAATCCAGAGGGGAGACTTTTTAGCCTCTATCGATAGAAAGGACGTGTACTTGCACGTACCTATCCTTCAGCCTCATCAGAGGTTCCTACGTTTTGCAGTAGAGGAACATCATTTTCAGTTTGTGGCTCTACCTCGGGCTTGTTGCAGCTCCCTGGGTGTTCACAAAGGTCTTAGCATCAGTACTGGGTCTTTTAAGGGCTCAAGGAATTCTGGTGCTCAAGTATCTGGGCAACTTCCTGCCCAGAGATCACTCAGTACAGGCTCTAGAACAGAGCATAATATACACAGTGAGGTATTTGAAAAGCTTAGGCTCAAAGTCTAAGATATTTAGGTCTGATTCTAAACATGGTCCAAGCAAGAGTACTGTTGCCACCCATAAGGATCTGTGCCCTGAAGGATCAGGTGCACCCGTCAACCCTCCATTCGGCTCTGTATGAGTCTTCTAGGGAGGATGGTATCCTCCTTCGAAGCAGTGCCCTATGCCTGGTTCCATTCCAGGCCTTTACAACAAGTCATCTTGTTGGCTTGGAACAGAGGAAAAAAAGCACTTGATTATCCAATGTGCTTATCTCCTCAGGCATGCTTAAGCCTAAACTGGTGGTTGCAGGATCAGAACCTGCGAAAGGGAAAATCCTTTCTCCCAGTAACTTGGAGAGTACTGACTACAGATACCAGTCTCTCAGGCTGGGGAGCGACCCTAGATGGGCTTACAGCTCAGGGGAAATGGTCAGGGACAGAGCAGACCTGCCCATCAACGTCCTAGAATTATGGGCAGTACGTCTGCGGTCCTGGACGGTGGAGCTTCAGGACTGCTCCATCAGGGTTCAGCCTGATAATGCCACGGCAGTGGCCTATATAAACCACCAAGGCGGTATCAGGAGTCGATCGGCTCTGAAGGAGGTGAACTACATACTAGCCTGGTCAGAGGGACATGTGCCAATGACATCGGCAGTCCATATCCCGGGAGTAGAGAACGGGAAGGCAGATTATCTCAGCTGCCAGTAGATCTGCCCGGGGAATAATGGTCCCTCCATCCAGAGGTGTTCCAGGAAATTTGCCAACATTGGGCATGGCCAGAAGTTGACCTACTGGCATCCAGGTTCAACAACAAACTACAGCAGTTTGTGTCTCGAACAAGAGATCCTCTGGCAATTGGAGCAGATGCTCTGATAGTTCCATGGAGCCAGTACTGCCTGGTTTATGCTTTCCCTCCGATCCCTTTCCTTCCACATTTGTTGCTCAGGATTTGGAGAGAGGAGGTTCCAGTCATTCTGGTGGCACCAGCCTGGCCCAGAAGGCCCTAGTTCCCTGAGATTGTGAGACTGACGATAGGCTGGCCATGAACGCTTCCACATTGCCCCGATCTACTGTCTCAAGGTCCTATATTCCACCCCAATTTACAGTCTCTAATTTGACGGCATGGCTATTGAAGTCAGGGTGTTAAAGGACCCTGGCATCTCGGGACCAGTGGCGTCTACTCTAGTAAATGCTAGAAAATCTGTCACTAGGAACATTTATCATAAGGTCTGGAAGACTTTTATATTGCTAGGTGTGAAGCCAGAAAATGGCATCCTCGGAACTATGTGATTGGGAGAATTCTCTCTTTTCTACAGTCAGCTGTGGAAAACAAATTGGCTACAATACAGTACAATCAGAGGTCAGGTTTCAGCCCTATCAGTATTCTTCCAAAGACTTTTAGCCTTGCATTCACTGATCCAAACCTTTATGCAAGGGGCAACTCACTTGCTTCCCCCCATTAGGTCACCTATGTGTCCTTGGGACTTGAACTTGGTGCTGTCTGTGTAACAAAAACATTTGAACCCTTTTAAGGAAATTCCATTGGACTTGCTATCACGCAAGCTAGCCTTCCTGATGGCTATCACCTCAGCTAGAAGGGTGTCGGAGTTAGCGGCCCTTTTACGCAGGGAACCGTACTTGATCCTTCACCATGACAGAGTCCTGTTACGACCTGCTCCATCCATTTTGCCAAAAGTGTTGTCAGCCTTTCATTTAAATCAGGACATTATTTTGCCTTCTTTTTTCCCTCAGCCTCGATTGACGGAAGAGAGACTGCATTCTTTGGACGTTGTCCGGGCAGTCAAGGTTTATCTGTCTAGATCTGCGGAGATCTGAGGATCAGACTCCTTTTTTGTTTTACAAAAAGTACCTAAGAAAGGGGCAGGCAGCTTCCAAAGCTTCCATTGCCAAGTGGGTCTGTCAATTGGTCATTCAGGCCTACAGTCTTAAACATAAAGCTCCTCCCTTTAGGGTGAGAGCTCATTCTACGAGGGGTGGAGGAATCTCCTGGGCTTTTCGCCACCGGGTATCTGCAGCTCAGATTTGTAAGGCTGCTACCTGGTCTTCAGTGCATATGTTCACAAAATTTTATCAAGTGGATGTTCGAGCAGCTGAGGATTCGGCTTTCGGCCGCAATGTACTGCGGCTGCTGTATAAGTTCTGATGGCTATTGTTTGGCAGGGTGTCTCCCTCCCCTCAAGGCTATTGCTCTGGGACGTCCCAGAAGATAATGAATATTAGCCTGACTCTGTGTCCCATGATGTATGAAAAAGAAAATAGGATTTTTACATCATACTTACCTGTAAAATCCTTTTCTTTGAGTACATCATGGGACACAGAGATCCATTCTCTTTTTAGAAGATTTGGTGCTTGCTACAAAACTAAAGTACTTCCTGTATGGGAGGGGTTATATAGGGGATCACTTCCTGTCTGAAGACCTTTGGTCTACCAGTGTTCATTCACCTAATAATGGAGTATAACCCAGCAGGTAATGAATATTAGCCTGACTCTGTGTCCCATGATGTACTCAAAGAAAAGGATTTTACAGGCAAGTGTGACATAAAAATCCTATTTTTTTTTCCCCAAAAAAATTGCATTTTACCATTTTAAAGACCGAGCCTCTTTCTGAGATTTGGTGTTTACAAGTAAAAACAGTTTTGTTTTTTTTTGCTAGAAAATTACTTAGAACCCCCAAACATTTTTTTCTAACACCCTAGAGGATAAAATGGCAGTTGTTGCAATACTTTGTCACACCGTATTTGCGCAGCAGACTTACAAGCGCACTTTTTTTTGGAAAAAATACACCTTTTTTAATTAAAAAAAAAATGACAACAGTAAAGTTAGCCCAATTTTTTTTATATTGTGAAAGATAATGTTACACCGAGTAAATTGATACCCAACATGTCATGCTTCAAATTGCGCCCGCTCGTGGAATGGCGACAAACTTTTACCCTTAAAAATCTCCATAGGCAACATTTAAAAAATTCTACAGGTTGCATGTTTTAAGCTACAGAGGAGATCTAGGGCTAGAATTATTGCTCTCACTCGAACGATCGCGACAATGCCTCATGTGTGGTTTGAACACCGTTTTCATATGCGGACGCTGCTCACGTATGCGCTTGCTTCTGCACGCGAGCTCGGCGGGACGGGTCGCATTTAAAAAATGTATTCTTTTTTTTCTTATTTATTTTACCTTTTATTTTTACACTGTTCTTTAACCACTTCCATACCAGGCATAGTAGTGATATGACGGCAGCAGGAACCTTTTGTCCCTCCGGGCTGCTTTTACTTCCTGAGCCTCTAGGGGGCATGCCCACCGCGTCACTAGGCACCTGATGCGCGTGCCCGACGGCCGCAATGTCCGCTGGGCACCCACGATTGCCCGTGAACACAGCAGGACCATGGATCTGTGTGTGTAAACACACAGATCCACGTCCTGACAGAGGAGAGGAGACCGATGGTGTGTTCCCAGTCCCCTTGTGAGTCCCCACTCCCTACAGTTAGAATCACTCCCTAGGATACACATTTAACCCCTTCCTCACCCCCTAGTGTTAACCCCTTTCCTGCCAGTCACATTTACACAGTAATCAGTGCATTTTTATAGCTCTGATCGCTGTATAAATGTGAATGATCCCAAAATAGTGTCAGAAGTGTCCGCTGCAATATCACAGTCATGATAAAAATATTTTTATATATTTATTATAGCAAAAAGTAAAAAATATTGTGTTTTTTTTCAAAATTGTCGCTTTTTTTATAGCGCAAAAAATAAAAACCACAGAGGTGATCAAATACCACCCAAAGAAAACTCTATTTGTGGGAAAAAAAATTATCAAAATTTAATATGGGTACAGTGTTGCATGACCGCACAATTGTCATTCAAAGTGTAACAGCGCTGAAAATTGGTCTGGGCAGGAAGAGGGTGAAAATGCCCTGTATTGAAGTGATTAAAAAAAAAAAATGTCACTTTTATTCCTATTACAAGGAATGTAAACATCCCTTGTAATAGATAAAAAGCATGACAGGATCTCCTTAAATATGAGATCTGGGGTCAAAAAGACCTCAGATCTCATATTTACACTAAAATGCAATGAAAATAAAACATAAATAATTTAAATGTCATTTGAAAAAAAACAATCTCTTTAAGAGCTATGGGCGGAAGTGAAGTTTTGACGTTGCTTCCGCCCTGCAATGGCATGGAGACGGGTGGGGGCCATCTTCTCACTCCTCTCAATACCACACACGGAAGAGGACCCGGCACCGGAGCGCGGCGGGGGGCCCTCTCCTGCCGCCGATAAAAGTGATCTTGCAGCGAATCCGCCGCAGAGACCACTTTTATCAGCGGACCGCCCGCTGAAGAAGATACCGGGGTTATGGTAGCTAGCTGCTGCCATAACGACGACATCCCTCTTCAATACATCGACATATAACGGCGGCGGGCAGTCCGTAAGCGGTTAAAGACTACTGCACAAATACTGTGAGACATAAAATATTGCAACTATCGCCATTTTATTTTCTAGGGTCCCTGCTAAAAAAAAAATATATAATTTTTGGGGGTTCTAAGTAATTTTCTAACAAAAAACATGGATTTTAAGCAACAAATGTCAGAAAAAGCCTTAAGCGTGAAAGGGTTGAAGAAGGGATGAGGGTCTCCTATAGAAAAACAACCTCTGCCCCTACTGAATGGAAATATTGAAAAGCTTTATAATGCTTAACTTGCAAATGAATTCCCTGAACATTGTGAGATAACACGGTAATTGACCTTGGTGTAGATGGTAGTAGCCTTGAATTAGAAAAGGTAATACCACTTACCTAAACAGTCGGGTTGCCAGGGAAGAATGTAGGCAGTGGACAGTGGCGTTGACAGAGCAGACTCTGGACAGGCAAGGAATAGGAAGGAGGGAAAAGGTAAGAGGTGGGGAGGCCTCACTAGAGTACATGAAACAATTCGTATCCTGGGAGTGAAAGGAAGACAACAATATGGTAAAGACAAACAAAAAATAAATACAAAATCACCTTCATCAAATGGAGGCAGGAAATCCACCACACTGCAGCAAGGATAAAAAAAAACCCTTGTAAGGGCCAAGCATGTCTGGGTCCATGTCCTCTGGATAAAATGAACCATATAGCAATGGAGCCAGAGTGGGGTGCAGGCCACACAGCCTGTGCTGACCATCAACTGGCACATAGAACTAGATCAATACAATACAATGCATCTGGAAAGTACTCACAGCGCTTCACTTTTTAAAATTTTGTTTTTTTTACAGCCTTATTTCAAAATGAATAAAATAATTTATTTTCTTCAAACTGCTACAAGCACTACCCCATAATGACAACGTGAAAGAAGTTTATTTGAAATCTTTGCAAATGCATTAAAAATAAATAAAAAGGTTCTCCTCTCTCCATAGAGAAACGCTATAGCTCTGTCAGAGTGACCATCGTGTTCTTGTTCACCTCCCTGACTAAGGCCCTCCTCCCCTGATCACTCAGTTTGGCCGGGCGGCCCGCTCTAGGAAGAGTCCTGGTGGTTCCAAACTTATTCCATATATGGTTGATTGAGGCCGCTGTGCTCATTGAGACCTACAATGCTGCAGACATTTTTATATACCCTGCCCTAGATCTGTGCCTCGATACAATCCTGTCTCAGAGGTCTACAGACAATTCCTTGGACTTCATGGCTTGATTTGTACTCTGACATGCACTGTTAACTGTAGGACCTTATAGAGACAGGTGTGTGCCTTTCAAAATCATGTCCAATCAACTGCATTTTCCACAGGTGGACTCCAGTCAAGTTCTAGAAACATTTCAAGGATAATCAGTGAAAACGGGATGCACCTGAGCTCAATTTTGAGTGTGATTTTTTTTTTTTTTTTTTTATTACATTTGCAAAGATTTCAAACAAACTTCTTTCACGTTGTCATAATGGGGTATTTATTGTTTGTAGAATTTTGAGGAAAATAATGAATTTAATCCATTTTGGAATAAGGCTGGAATAAAATGGAAAAAGTGAAGCACTGTGAATACTTTCCGGATGCACTGTATGTAAACGGTAGAATGATAATTCTTCAAAGCATCATTAAATCAATTAGAGATCTTGCTTGTAGTGCATTTACAATGAGAGAAAAGCACAATTGTAATTGTTACTGAGCACATCTGAAGATGCTAACGAAAGGGGACCCTGAGAAATCTATGGTAAACAGGAAGTCTGAAAGCTTTATGCTGAAGATGCCAGGCTATGGTGGTCAAGTCTTTTGTTTAGAACAACTTCTGGTGGTGCGCCAAAGGGGAGAAATGAGGTATATGGCTCCCAGATCTTTCCCTGCCAGTAGGAGAGGAAATATGGAACATCAGCAAGGCAGGAGGTGAGGTAGAGATGAGGCCCAATTGTTTCACGAGGTGATTTCCCTTCAGGATAGGTAGTGAAGGTGTGAGATTTGCTGTGATAAAAGACAGATGAAAAGGAAACGGACTCTGTTTTTGGACTGTCAGTGGAGAAATGTCAGCAATGGTTCGTGTGTCATGACTAGGGTTGCACCGATACCATTTTTTTTAGCACTGAATACGAGTCCCAATCCTTTTTTTCAAGTACTTGCTGATACTAATTACTGATACCTATCACCTAGGAGAATAGGTAGAGGTGTAGTTTGGGAGGGGGGGTTGTTAAGGAGTTGGGTGAGGCTGGGCTGATGGCAGGGGGGAAGAGGATGAAAATGGGAGGGTCATTGGGAGACATGGGTCAGAGGTGACAGCTGGTGGAGGGAAGGAGGAGGAAACCCGCAGAAGTGACAGTAGTGACTGAAGACATGGTACAGGAGACTGAGACTGCATACATGTAGCCAAGACTGTCACCCCCCTGCCCGAGCACATCTGGGCCCGCCCGCGCATAGCCGAGACTGCCCCTCTGCTCAAGTACAGCCGAGCTACATACAGAATGCAGGGATTCAGTGATGCGCTATGAACAGAGTGCAGGGATGCACTACGTACGGAGTGCAGGGGTTCAAGGGTGCGCTACGTACGGAGTGCAGGGGTTCAAGGGTGCGCTACGTACGGAGTGCAGGGGTGCGCTACGTACGGAGTGCAGGGGTTCAAGGGTGCGCTACGTACGGAGTGCAGGGGTTCAGGGGTGCGCTACGTACGGAGTGCAGGGGTTCAGGGGTGCGCTACGTACGGAGTTCAGGGGTGTGCTACGTACGGGGTTCAGGGGTGCCCTATGTACGGAGTGCAGGGGTTCAGGTGTGCGCTACATACCCCCCACCCACTTTCCAAAGCAAACCTCACATCTGTACTCCTACCTGATGTAATATGACATTTAGAAGAATGCTTTCATGGCCACTTCTGCTACAAGTCCTCAAAAGCCTGCCCTCAAGATGCAGCCACTGATAGTAGATTAGAACACACAACCGCCAGAGCCGTCGGGTACCTCTGCCACTGACAGGCTATGCTGGACCAACAGTGCATGCGCTTAGCTACACACAGAGCTGGTGCTGCTAGGAAGATGGAAGAGGAGAGCGCAGGAAGTGTTACCAAGGAGACCTGTTCCGTGACAGCAGAAAGCAGCTGGTGAGAACAGGAGGTGGCGGCCGCTGCGCGGGCCACATGCCAAGGCCTGGGGGGCTGGATTCGGCTTGTGGGCCTTGTGTTTGCCACCTGTGCTCCTAGATTGTCAATTTTGTATTGAGCTCAATTGAGCCTGAAGGTCACAGATGCGGTCTGTACTTTGGCTCGCTCTGCTCACTGTAGCATCAATTTTAGACTCTATCGCATGGATTCAATTCCCCAGCTCTTTAAGTTCTTGTTTTAACGCCTCTAATATTTTTGCTAGCCTTTTCGAGGCCCTGTTCCAGTAGTGCAGAAAAGTAGTACTTGGGATTATGCTGAGAGGATCTTTGGGGTAGCGTGGAGGCTGCTCTGGTCGGTTATTATTTCCCTCCATAGCTCGGTCTAAAGAAAAGCTTGTAGATTGAGGAGAGTTTCTACCAGGGGATTCTCCCACATAGTATGCTGAGGACATGGCAGGGAGAAAGCTCATCCAGATCTGCGTGGGGGTTGTCAGCATGCTTCTTTCCACCTGCAGAACGGTGCTTCAGTTGCCATGTCTGCATTGGCGGCCTCTGTGTGATCCTGGGGTGGCCTGGAGGATAAAGGTTTTAGCTTTTCTTTGGCCATAGGAGTTTAGCTTGGGGGCTCTAAGTGGCCGGGTTTGCGATGAGCTGTTTGATTCCCCTGCTCCGTTGGTATCAGCAGCAGTCGGCCGGTTTGCGTTAGAGCTTTGTGGCTACGCATCCGCCATTCACATCTGTACAAATGGGCCTTCAAAGCCATGGATTTCACAGTTCTTGCAGTTGCTCACAGGGCATAAAGTGGTAAGAGTTGTTAAAAAATTGTGTGTGTTGTTCCTTACCCAGTCAAGGCTATGCTATGCACAGCAACCTTGTATATGGCATGGGCTAAACTTTCTGCTGGAAAGCTTGCATTTACTGGTAAAAAGCTGGAGAGGCCCAGTAGTAGAGTAGAGATTTGGCAGTTGAGGGTCATTTGGGTTTATGAAGGCCTGAAATATATACCTCTGTAACAGGTGAACTATATAGAGAATCCATGGGGAGATGAAGCATTTTTGTAATTTGCATTTCCATTCCATCTGTCCGATATGCAGAAATGTTTGATCCCCCTACATGAACTGAAACAGTGATGCTTTTCACCATGCTTACCGCCTGCAGTTAGAAACAAGCAAGTCAATGGGTCCTTCTTTTTGTATCAGAGTAAAATATTTTATACCTATTAGCTAAATCAAATGAAAAATAAAACTTTGCTGGCATTTCAGATAGACATGGTAGACCTTGTAGGCCAAATGTTTTGTTGTTGCTCTCAGCCTTTAGCTACCTGAACATTATGTATTGACATTGTCTCTGCAAACAATCATTCCAGTGTCCGTACAAAATGTGTACACAAGGAGCTTTTTATACTTTATCTGCAAAGCTTTTTATTATTTTACTTTGGGAAAATCCCATTTCTCTGTCAAAATAAGGTAGAAAATTAGTTTGAGAATAGATAGTGTTGGCCCCGAGCTTTCAACGGCCTTAAATGTTGTATTTGACAAGTGAACCGAGTCAAATCATAAGTGTATTCTGAGTGACAGACATTATTTTGAAACAGGATTTACACTACAATAATGACTGATCTATAAGCCTTTCATTATTTGGCCAGGGCCACCCTATTCTGCTTGGAAGCCTGTGCATTCTCAGAGCTGTACCTAGCAGGAAATGATAGCAAGCTTGAAAGCCACAGATTGTGGTTTTGAAAGGTCCAACAATTCTGAAAATGGAGAAGCTTCCCTGCATTGTTTTAGCTGGAAAACGGGTGAAAAAAAAGTTAATAGTCTCGGCTATAAGTATTCACTGACTCTTTTCTTTACAATGAAAGAAAAAAAATTGTATTGTTAATACCTCTTGGGTACATTTTCACATATATTTACACAAATACATTACATGTTGCATGCTTTTCGACCTGTAGCTCATGGGTTAAAGAAATGGATTACTCAATTTTTTTTATTTTGTTGAATCCACAGAAGGATGACAGAAGCTCATCATTTTTTTCCTTGCAGTAAGGAGCACAGACACTCTTGACAGTGATGCATGGCACAGCTCTCATGCGTTGCCAGAGATGTAAAGGCTTATTGATTGCTATGCAACATTTCAGCTTGTGTTGTAGGAGCATTAAAAACATATATGATTATGCTGTACATTGTGGTCACATACCAAGCTTTTTCAGAGAATGTATAGAAGGCATTCAACAAACTGTAATATGAGTAAAACGTATAAAACTCTTTTTTTTTATTAGCATCTGGCCATTTTTTTAATCTTATTATTTGCAAACATTATCTGTGTTCTGTTTGTATGTATTTTTTTTTTTCTTTTTTAATGATATATATATATATATTTTTTTTTTGCTTGAAACAATATTAAAACCTAAAAAAAAAAATCTTTCCGTCTTGTTAATTTAGTGTAATCACGCTGTGTGTTTTTTGCTATTGTCTGTGTTGTTTTTTTTTTTCTCATTTGATTTTTTTTCTTTATGCATTGGACTGTATTTTCCCTATGGGCAAACATGGTGCTAATGATGAATGACTAAGGTTTTGTGAATGAAGCTGGCAGTAACTTTTTGGAAAGTATTTCCGGGATACTGGGCACGATGCTGCCTGACAGGCTAGTCCTGGAGTTCTCTGATGACTAGAACAAGTCTGTTTGATAGATTTGCTGGCTGTCTCGAAAAATTTAATCTAGTGGCGAGTTTTGTTCTAGAAATTGATTAAACCAAGAGCTTCCAGTAATGTAAAATGTGAGTTCGGAAAAACACTGGCTTTTTCTGTTCAGATTTTTACAAGTCTTTTATATTTTTCTTACTTTATAAAATAGTAAAATGTAGCCATTTGAGTATAAATTTCTTGAGGCTGTTTTGTTATTCAAAAAAGGAAAAGGTTTGGGAAGGGACTATAACGGTGCTTTACAGATAATAATGGAAACCAGACAGATAAATATAAAAGGATACAAACTGTTTTTATTATAGACAAATACTAAAACCAATAATAGGTTTGGTGAGCACATTTAAAGGGGTTGTAAAGGTAAAAATTTTTTCACCTTAATGCATTCTATGCATTAAGGTGAAAAAACTTTTGACAGTACCGCCGCCCCCAGGCCCCCTGTTTTACTTACCTGACGCCTCGAATCTTCGCTGCTCGTCCTCGTCATCTTCATTGCAGCTCAGCCTGGTCGCTGATTGGCTGCAGTGGATGGATTGAAAGCAGCGCAGCCATTGGCTCGCGCTGCTGTCAATCACATCCGATGACGCGGCGCGCCGGGGGGCGGGGCCGAGTGATACAGCGAGCGGCTGTAGCCGCCGGCTGTATCACGGGAGCGCGCCCGCAAGCACTCACCACCGTGCGAGGGAGCTCGCATGAAGGTGGTAAATGCTTGCGGGGAGGAGCTGAAACAGCCGCTGAGGGACCCCAGAAGACCAGGTTCGGGGCCACTCTGTGCAGAACGAGCTGCACAGTGAAGGTAAGTATAACATGTTTGTTATTTAAAAAAAAAAAAAAATAATAACTTTACAACCCCTTTATGCCGGCATCACAGCAGCCAGAGACTGAGGGCGACCTGTAAGCCAGATTTGCCTGCTCTTTAGGTAAGAAGCTCTTACCTAAATAGAGCTATTACTCTATTTGCAGCCTTGTCAGATGTCTGGATCATCAAGTGCTTCTTTGGATGCCATACATTTGTAGCTACTATGACCCCTATCCTTCTTCCATATATGTCCTTTATACATTGCTGTGAGTTGGAGGTCTGGGCTATATGTTTCAGATTTCTATCTCTTATTTTAACTTCCGTTATTCCCCTTATTTATTGTATAATCTTGATATCCTCCGTATTAGTTTTTCATGATATAGCGAGACTTTTGGACTTATCAGCACTGAATCATCAATTTGAATTAATTGATGAATATATTTTTGCCTTTGCAGTCATTAAAATATTAACGCATTGCTATATGATACTGCAGTACAGTGATGTATGGGCAGTTAAACTCAAACGAAATATGTTAGGATTTTAGAATTATTGTTATATTTATTTTCCCTTTCCCTTTTTATCTTTTCCCCAGTTACTGCTCTTAGCATTGTGTTCTTACTGCACCTATGGTTCTCTATACACAGGTGCCCTCTCCCTTCATCTTTAATCTCAGAGTTTTCTTGTTTTTAGTAAGTATTTCCTTTGGGAATTCTTTAATTATATCATTAAGGCCTACCCTTTATGCAACTTTTTGCGGGTTGCATTTTTTTGCAATTTTTTTGTCTGTTTTTTCTGATGGCAACAACTATTCGATCTATCTCTAGGATTTATCCTATTATTTCTTGTTAGCCTGGTCGTTGTGTGTGGTCTCTATGGGCGCATAGTGCCCTCCGTTCGTGGTGATCTCTACATCGTGGTTGACCTCTCTCTTCCCCTCTTGCTGGGGGGAGGGGCTTTGAGGTGGTGACTTTCTGACCTTTCAATTTTCTAAATATGTGCTTTTGTGTCTCTCCTGTGTCTTTGTAATTTTGATGAGTCTATCTGTGATGCATTTTCTCATGTAATAACTTTTTGTTTTTGTATAGTTAATCCGAGAGAAAGCACAAAAAAGCGCCACTCTAAGTGCAGGATTTTATTGTACTCACAAAAGTATGTGACCAGTAAGCATTTCACCAAAGTGAGCTGTCCAGGGGGAATCCATCAGGAAGTCCAACGGGGTGTCCAGCCGAGAGTACGTCAGGGGCAAGGACGTAGGAACCGTGGAGTGGGTTGCGCCGGTAGATACCGGCGTTTCCTGGTACTCAGAAGGCCGAGATGCCGATCGATGACTCACTTCTGGTCGGAGGAGTTGGTCAGCAAATGACGCGTTTGCAGAGCAAACGCGTCGCCTGCTACTGACCAACTCATCTGACTGGAAGTGAGTCATCGATCGGCATCCCGGGCTTCTGAGGACCAGGAAACGCCGGTATCCACCAGCGCAACCCGCTCCACGGTTCCCCACGTCCTTGCCCCTGATGGACTCTCGGTTGGACTCCCTGATGGATTCCCCCTGGACAGCTCGCTTTGGTGAAATGCTTACCTGTCACATACTTTTGTGAGTACAATACATCCTGTGCCCAAATAAATTGTATCTAATACTGCACTTAGAGTGGCGCTTTTTTGTGCTTTCTCTCTCATTACACAGAGTACTGCTTCTAATACTCCACTGAAGCTGCCTTCAAGTGCCTTTTCATAGACTTTCTGGACTGTATTCAGTCACAATACCATATAATTGTTTTTTACCTTTTCTATATTAAGGTGTATAACTAGCCAGGTGGGTCTCACCTAGTTGATGCTAAGCGCCAACTTTTTCCTATTTGTTAATCCATGGTTGATGCGTTTATACCATGATGAAGCCATAAGGCGAAACATGTCGGGATAACATACGACTATTCAACCTTTGTTCAACTGAAAAAACTCTATGCTTAACCACCATAATGGAAATATTCTATTAAACCCAACGACTTACCATGTCCTGTTATTGGTTTTAGTATTTGTCTATAATAAAAACATTTTGTATCCTTTTATATTTATCTGTCTGGTTTCCGTTATTATCTGTAAAGCACCGTTATAGTCCCTTCCCAAACCTTTTCCTTTTTTGAATAAGCGATTTCTTGGGATGAGGTACTTCATTTTACCTACCCTCAGTCGGACAAAAACTTTATAACTGTTTTGTTATGTTTTTTTAGTTGGTAATTCTATGGTATTTTTTGTATGTAGGAGATGCACAGTTTTGATATCTGCCATCTGTGCTTTTAAAGAAACTAGCAATAACACTTACATTCACATAAGAGACCATAATGCAATGGCCTTTGTTAGTAGTATAGAAAGTCTTCCACTAACTAATTAAAGCTCTTGAGTGTAAAAAGTAATATGATTCGATCTCTGCTTAAACTAAACTGATCTTTGGCAACCCTGCCATGGAGTTTCCCTTCCCATCTACAGCATACTTGCAATGCACCAAACTGTTGAAATTAATTCTCCATATATTATAGTAATTCCACTAGAGAGCAAATTATACAGCATTATATGACCTATAATCTCTAGTGTATTCTTTATAGAAATCAGGTGAGAAATTGGATCCTTCAAAAATAGTTGCGCTGTGGAATTGAAGTATTTTTGTATTTTTTTTTTTATGCAGGTTTATTATGAATGCATGAATGACCCTTTTTAGTTATGTATGGGAGAGATGTAGCGAGAACTGTGAAGAATGTGAGGTCCAATGAACCCTAAACTGAGAATGAAGATTTGCACTGAGTATAGTGTCGCTCTAATTTTTCCAAAGACAAAACAGAGTACCATAAATTTCACACTTCCCAGGCTGAAATAGAGAGCAGTAATTAGCCCACGATGACCTCCTAATGGCTAATTAGCTATTGTAAACAACTTAGGCCAGAGACTTTTTAGGGTGAGTTCACTCCTGTGATAGAATATTAGATACGAGAGCCCCCATGGGGATTTCCACGATTAGCAACTGGAGGCATCCCCTTTGAAAGTAATGGGGAGCTTCCGGCTTCTGCAGCATGTAATCGCTCATGAGGCAATTGCATGCAAGTGATCAGCTGTAGACGCAGGATGCCTGTGTCCAACGCCAATTATACATGTGATTGCTGTATGAGAGATTACTTGTGAGTGGCCAGCATTAGCTGTGATTGCCAGCGGGCCCCCCCCGTTGCTTTCACCCACTGAGATTCTTGCATCTAAGCAGAATGTGGGTGCATTTGAAGGTGTTAATGCTGCATTTAATGAAGCACATTGTGAAATAGCCATTAAAACATCAGTAACATAAGCCAGAGCCCTGATGAGCTGTTGTAAAACAGCATTAAAGTGGAACTTAATCTTTATCTTAAAGGGGTTGTAAAGGTAAACGTTTTTTCACCTTAATGCATTCTATGCATTAAGGTGAAAAAACTTCCAACAATACCGCCGCCCCCAGCCCCCCGTTTTACTTACCTGACCCCTCGAAAGTCCCGCGCTCGCTCCAAACATCCTCTTCGCTGCTCAGCCTGGCCACTGATTGGCTACAGTGGATGGATTGAAAGCAGCGCAGCCATTGGCTCGCGCTGCTGTCAATCACATCTACTGACGCGGCGCGCCGGGGGGCGGGGCCGAGTGATATAGCCAGCGGCTATAGCCGCTGGCTGTATCACGGGAGCGCGCCCGCAAGAACTAACCACCATGCGAGGGAGTTCGCATTAAGGTGGGGAGTCCTTACGGGGAGGAGCTGAAACAGCCGCCGAGGGACCCCAGAAGACCAGGTTCTTCTGGGCCACTCTGTGCAAAACGAGCTGCACAGTGAAGGTAAGTATAACATGTTTGTTAATTAAAAAAAAATTAAAAATACCTTTACAACCCCTATAACTGCTTCCCAAAACTGTTACATTCAAGGCATGCCATGAATGATATCTGTCTGTTTGGGCTGTCAACCCAACTGTCAAGCTATCAAATTACTAGTGGTAATTGATTACATGTGCAGCTCCACGACAACTACAGATCAAACATATTACGATGGAAGCTTCCTTGGCTGCTCAGTAACATGTTACACCCTAAATTTGGGTATAACACAGTGGCATATTATTCATGTGTGCAGGATGTTCACTGCACACGGGCCCTGAGGGGGGAAGGGGGCCCACTGTGACCCACACTGCACCCATGGATGATCCAACCCTGGTTGACAGTGGGGGATGATCGGTACGGCAGGGGGGGACAGTTGCAAGCACCAATCTCTCTGTATACCTTTCAGTAAAGTAGCTGACAGCTGCGTCTCCTTTCCTCCTTCCCGTGACTGTCAGCTGAAAAGCCATACATGGAGATCGGTGCTTGCAACTGTCCCTCCTGCCCCACCAATCATCCCTGACTGTCCCCGGTGTCTTCCACCCCCTCATGTCCCCTGCCTCCCGTGTCCTCCTCTGCCCCCCCTGTGTGCTCCGCCTCCCCCGTGTTCTCGTCGGCCCCCCTGTGTGCTCCTTCCGCCCCACGTGTGCTTCTTCTCTGGCCCCCTCCCCCTCTATGCTCCTCCTCTGGCCCCCCATATGCTCCTCCGGTCCCTGTGTGCTCCTCCTCCTCTGGCCTACCTGTGTGCCCCTCTTCATCCTCTTGCTCCCCTGTGTGTGCTTCTCCTCTGGCCCCCCTGTGTGTGCTTATCCTTTGGTCCCTTGTGTCCTCCTCCCCCATGTGCTCCTCCTCTGACCCCCCCCGTGTGCTCCTCCTCTGCCCCCCCGTGTGCTCCTCCCCTGCCCCCCCGTGTGCTCCTCCTCCGCCCCCGTGTTCTCCTCCGCCCGCCCGTGTTCTCCTCCTCCGCCCCCCCGTGTTCTCCTCCCCCCCCGTGTTCTCCTCCTCCGCCCCCCCGTGTTCTCCTCCGCCCCCCCGTGTTCTCCTCCTCCGCCCCCCCGCGTTCTCCTCCTCCTCCCCCCGCGTGCTCCTCCGGCCCCTGTGTGCTCCTCCTCCTCCGGCCCCCTGTGTGCTCCTCCTCCTCCGGCCCCCTGTGTGCTCCTCCTCCGGCCCCCCGTGTGCTCCTCCTCCTCCGGCCCCCCGTGTGCTCCTCCTCCTCCGGCCCCCCGTGTGCTCCTCCTCCTCCGGCCCCCCGTGTGCTCCTCCTCCTCCGGCCCCCCGTGTGCTCCTCCTCCTCCGGCCCCCCGTGTGCTCCTCCTCCTCCGGCCCCCCGTGTGCTCCTCCTCCTCCGGCCCCCCGTGTGCTCCTCCTCCTCCGGCCCCCCGTGTGCTCCTCCTCCTCCGGCCCCCGTGTGCTCCTCCGGCCCCCGTGTGCTCCTCCGGCGCCCGTGTGCTCCTCCGGCCCCCCGTGTGCTCCTCCGGCGCCCGTGTGCTCCTCCGGCCCCCCGTGTGCTCCTCCGGCCCCCCGTGTGCTCCTCCGGCCCCCCGTGTGCTCCTCCGGCCCCCCGTGTGCTCCTCCGGCCCCCGTGTGCTCCTCCGGCCCCCCGTGTGCTCTTCCTCCTCCGGCCCCCCCGTGTGCTCTTCCTCCTCCGGCCCCCCGTGTGCTCTTCCTCCTCCGGCCCCCCCGTGTGCTCTTCCTCCTCCGGCCCCCCCGTGTGCTCTTCCTCCTCCGGCCCCCCCGTGTGCTCTTCCTCCTCCGGCCCCCCCGTGTGCTCTTCCTCCTCTTCCGGCCCCCCCGTGTGCTCTTCCTCCTCCTCCGGCCCCCCCGTGTGCTCTTCCTCCTCCTCCGGCCCCCCCGTGTGCTCTTCCTCCTCCGGCCCCCCGTGTGCTCCTCCTCCTTCTGCCTGTGTGCTCCTTCTCCTTCTGCCCCCCATGTGCTCTTCCTGCCCCCATGTGCTCCTCCTCCTCTGGCCTACCTGTGTGCCCCTCCTCATCCTCTTGCTCCCCTGCGTGTGCTTCTCCTCTGGCCCCCCTGCGTGTGCTTCTCCTTTGGTCCCCTGTGTCCTCCTCCCCCATGTGCTCCTCCTCCAACCCCCCCGTGTGCTCCTCCTCCGCCCCCCCGTGTGCTTCTCCTCCGCCCCCCCGTGTGCTCCTCCTCCGCCCCCCGTGTGCTCCTCCTCCGCCCCCCCGTGTTCTTCTCCTCCGCCCCCCGTGTTCTTCTCCTCCGCCCCCCCGTGTTCTCCTCCTCCGCCCCCCCTGTTCTCCTCCTCCGCCCCCCGTGTTCTCCTCCTCCGCCCCTCGTGTTCTCCATCTCCGCCCCCCGTGTTCTCCTCCTCCGCCCCCCCGTGTTCTCCTCCTCCGCCCCCCCCGTGTTCTCCTCCTCCGCCCCCCCGTGTTCTCCTCCTCCGCCCCCCCGTGTTCTCCTCCTCCGCCCCCCTGTTCTCCTCCTCCGCCCCCCTGTTCTCCTCCTCCGCCCCCGTGTTCTCCTCCTCCGCCCCGTGTTCTCCTCCTCCTCCGCCCCGTGTGCTCCTCCTCCTGCCCCCGTGTGCTCCTCCTCCGGCCCCCCGTGTGCTCTTCCTCCTCCGGCCCCCCGTGTGCTCTTCCTCCTCCGGCCCCCCGTGTGCTCTTCCTCCTCCGGCCCCCCGTGTGCTCTTCCTCCTCCGGCCCCCCGTGTGCTCTTCCTCCTCCGGCCCCCCGTGTGCTCTTCCTCCTCCGGCCCCCCGTGTGCTCTTCCTCCTCCGGCCCCCCGTGTGCTCTTCCTCCTCCTTCGGCCCTCCGTGTGCTCCTTCTCCTTCTACCCCTGTGTGCTCCTTCTCCCCCTGTGTGCTCCTTCTCCTTCTGCCCCCATGTGCTCCTCCTTCTGCCCCCATGTGCTCCTCCTCCTGCCCCCGTGTGCTCCTCCTCCTGCCCCGTGTGCTCCTCCTCCTGCCCCGTGTGCTCCTCCTCCTCCGGCCCCCCCGTGTGCTGCTCCTCCGGCCCCCCGTGTGCTGCTCCTCCGGCCCCCCGTGTGCTGCTCCTCCGGCCCCCCGTGTGCTCCTCCTCCGGCCCTCCGTGTGCTCCTCCTCCTCCGGCCCCCCCATGTGCTCCTCCTCCGGCCCCCCGTGTGCTCCTCTGGCCCCCCATGTGCTCCTCCTCCTACCCCCCGTGTGCTCCTCCTCCTCCCCCCATGTGTGCTCCTCCTCCTCCCCCCATGTGTGCTCCTCCTCCTCCCCCCATGTGTGCTCCTCCTCCTCCTCCCCCCGTGTGCTCCTCCTCCGGCCCCCTGTGTGCTCCTCCTCTGGCCCCCCGTGTGCTCCTCCTCCGGCCCCCCGTGTGCTCTCCTCCTTCTGCCCTCCTGTGTGCTCCTCCTCCTCCTGCCCTCCTGTGTGCTCCTCCTCCTCCTGCCCTCCTGTGTGCTTCTCCTTTGCCCCCCCTGTGTGCTCCTCCTTTGCCCCCCTGTGTGCTCCTCCTTTGGCCCCCCGGGTGCTCCTCCTTTGGCCCCCCTGGGTGCTCTTCCTTTGGCCCCCCTGGGTGCTCCTCCTTTGGCCCCCCTGGGTGCTCCTCCTTTGGCCCCCCTGGGTGCTCCTCCTTTGGCCCCCCTGGGTGCTCCTCCTTTGGCCCCCCTGGGTGCTCCTCCTTTGGCCCCCCTGGGTGCTCCTCCTTTGGCCCCCCTGGGTGCTCCTCCTTTGGCCCCCCTGGGTGCTCCTCCTTTGGCCCCCCTGGGTGCTCCTCCTTCGGCCCTCCTGGGTGCTCCTCCTCCTCCTGTGTGCTCCTCCACTGTCCCCCGGCAGCTGGCTTCCCTTCTCTTCTGCCGGGGGACAAAAAATGTAATATAAATGATAAAAAAAATTGTCAAAAAATAAATTAAAAAACTACTGGCACCATCTCCCTCCCCCCGCCCTACCGACACTGTACACTGCCCATTGCCCCAACCCCCCCCCTAACCAAAAGCAATGTGAAAAAAAATGAAAAACAAATTATATTATTTTAAAAAAACGACTGACACTATCCACTGCTCAACTGACACCCTGTCCACTTCACTACTGACACCGTCCATTGCCCCATACCCCCACCCCCTTCCCCTTCCCCAGAAGCACTGTGAAAAAAAATATTTAAAAAAATAATAGATGATAAAATAATAAAAACAAAAAACTACCAACACCGTCCACTGCCCTACTGACACTGTCCACTACCCCCCCCCCCCCCCCCTCAAATCATTGTGAAAACAATAATACAAAAATAAATTGTAAAAAATAATACAAATAAAAAAATTCTGACACTGTCCATTGCTCTACTGAGACCGTCCCTTGGCCCCCAAAAAGCATTTTGAAAAAATGAAAAAAAAAAATCAAGAATTGAATTGTAAAAAAGTAATTTAAATACAAATAAAGAACTGACATTGTCCACTGCCCTACTGACATCATCCTGCACATACTACCCACCACCATACATTCGGGACTCCTCTCCTGCACATACTACCCACCACCATACACTCCACACTCCTCTCCTGTACATACTACCCACTGCCATACACTCCACACTCCTCTTCAGCACATAATACCCACCTCCATACACTCTGCACTTCTCTCCTACACATACTACCCACCTCTGTACACTCAGCACTGTACATTCCCTATTTAACATTACCAATTTAAAATTACCGCATCTCAGACTTTATTAAACCACACCCCTTTAAGCCACACCCACTAGTGCAGTTTAAGCCACGCCCACAGTTTGCCGCAATTTTTTTTTTTTTTTTTACTCAATCCCTATGGCCTGCTTTTATCAGGCCCACTGATTTCATGATATGCCCCTGGTGTAACTTTGTTACTAAAGCTTGTCGTAAGATTGCTAGGTCATAAAAGAGCCTTAAAGTAGAATTCCACCCAAAAGTGGAACTTTCGCTTTTAGCACTCCTCACCCCCTGACATGCCACATTTGGCATGTCATTTTTTTTTGGAGCGGGAGTGGGTACTTAGTTTAGAGTGGGACTTCCTGTCCCACTTCCTTCTTCCTGCGCTTGACCGCCTAGGCGACTCCTCCTCTCCCCCTAGGCGGCCCCTACCTGCCAGCAATCTTCTGGGACACATGACAGGTCCCAGAAGATTGCCTGGCCACTAGCAGCGTGACTCGCGCATGCGCAGTGCATGCCCGGCCGTGAAGCCTAAAGCTGTCACAACCGGGTGCCCACATTGGCTATGATGGCATCGGGGGGAGAGGAGCGAGGCTCCAGGTGGCCGCATCGCTGGACCGTGGGACAGGTGAGTGTCTGTTTATTAAAAGTCAGCAGCTACACTTTTTGTTCCTGCTGACTGTTAATAAACTAAAAAAATGTGTGCAACTCTGCTTTAATAGTGCCTTAATGCCGGTCGTAAATAGTGTAGAAGGCAGTTAAACTAAGACAGGAATGTTGATTCCTTTAACTGCCAGCTCACAAAGTCCAGTCATATTCCATAAATTTTGATTTGATATGTTTACAGTCAACAAGTGTCTGCACAAATGCATGAGCAAATAATCTGATACCACACATTATGCTACAATATGCAGCAGGTAGGTTGCTCAATTAAATAGTTTTAAATTATATATCCAATATATCCAAGACATATCATGTTTGCTCTTTTTCAAATTGTAATTTTGTTCAATAAAGTAATACAGTTGGCTTCCATACTGCAAAGATGGCTGCATCTGCAGCTTGCAAGTTCTTTGTTTTTCATAGGAACGATCGTTCGATTTTCCCCGTTGTTTAACAGCAAGTCGGAACTGATGAACAAAAATTTGTACGAAAATTATCGTACGACAAAGGCTTTTTTTGTTTGTTTCTGATCATGTGCAGTCTTTCTTTTCTGATTTTTCTTGTACAAAAATTGTCCAAAAATGGTACACATTAAATAAAAATCGTTTGTTCTGTTTCCGTACAAGAAAAATTTGGGAGTTTATCTCTTCGAGGAATTTTCGTACGAAAAGTCGTAATCGGCTGTCAAAAGTTGTTTAAACATTATACGAAAATTGTACAAAAGTGTAAGTCAAAAATGTTTGCCTGATTTTCTTATAGTGTGTACGAGCCTTTAGAGTCATCTCTAAAGACCAGCAACTGTCAGAATCTTAAATTGACCTCTGCAGGAACCAAAGACTAAGCAAACTTCAAGTACCTTTCATTCTTACTCCCAATTAATCTGCTGTTTCTAATTGTCTGTCTTTATTAATATCTTTGCTGTAAATATTTTTCTTGCACCATTTTTTTTAAACAATGTTAATAAATTGTAAAGCTGATTTTCTCAATGCTCTAAATAACATATTGCCTCTATGAAAAACACTGCCATATTGTACCTTCTCTTACATTTCTGTCTGGAGTGGCAGTGGGTGTCACAGACATCTCTTAAGGTGGCCAGAATTGTTACAGGAGGTGTTGTGAATGGTGAATGCCATGCTGTTCAAACACATGGTGGCAAATATTATTCATGTGTAAAAAGAGTTAACTGCGTTGTTAACTGACTCCGTTGATGATCACCCCTAGTCTGCTGGCAGTTAGATTGTTGCCCTGCGAGCTGGAAAATCTGATTAGATGGTGCGGCCGAAAATAACATCATCACAAGAACTGCAATTTGTAATTGGCTGAGAAGTGAAGGGAAAAAGTAAAAAAAGATACTGGGGTTCGTTCAAAAGGGAGTGAATGTGACATTCGACAAGCATTCACTGCAGGCGTATCTATCATTTGTATAAAACACAAGCACTAGAAAATGACACCCATGAACTAACGTTTAGTTAGAAATCTGTTATTTATTAGCTGTGATTAAAAAAACCTATGCACACATTTACGTGTGTGTTCAGTGAGAAATATATCTTCAATAACTGTAATTTGAGAACATATTTGTACATGCTTGCACTAACGCTCGGTGGAAAATGTTATTTATTAACATTTGCATTGGTGTTCCTTAGGAATGCCTATGTTTTTTCTTGAGAAGCCGGAGCAGTTTTTACTTATTTCGTGCTGCTGTCTCTCACTGGTGCTGTCAAGGCCAAACCTCTAAGGAAAGCATTGGACCTATATCACTGTGTTGTGCGGTACTTTGAAAGGCAACACCAGGCAGTGGAAAACTAAGGGTTTGCTCACACTTGTTTTCTGTGTGCCTTGTTCACACTCAAAGCATACTTCAGATTGAGCTGCAGTGTGAAAATTTGCATTGTCTCCATTTTTCCATCCCACACCGCAGCTTCCTTTCTGTCTGCATTATTTATGCACTGCAGCTCAGCTGCGGTGTGTATAAATGAATGAAATGTCACACCATGCATTGTAAAAATGTTTTAAAAAAACCCAGTAAACTGTGCTTTTAACTGCTTCAGGCCCGGAAGATTTTACCCCTTTCCTGACCTGAGCACTTTTTGCGATTCGGCATTGCGTCGCTTTAACTGACAATTGCGCGGTCGTGCGACGTTACACCCAAACAAAATTAACTTCTTTTTTCCCACAAATAGAGATTTCTTTTGGTGGTATTTGATCACCTCTGCGTTTTTTATTTCTTGCGCTATAAACAAAAAAAGAGCGACACTTTTGAAAAAAATTCAATATTTTTTACTTTTTGCTATAATAAATATCCCCCCAAAATATATAAAAAAAACAATTTTTTTCTTTGGTTTAGGCCGATATGTATTCTTCTACATATTTTTGGTAAAAAAAATTGCAATAAGCGCATATTGATTGGTTGGCGCAAAAGTTATAGTGTCTACGAAATAGGGGATAGTTTTATGGCATTTTTATTATTTATTTTTTTTACTAGTAATGGTGGTGATCTGTGATTTTTTTTTTTTTTTATCGGGACTGCAACTTTATGGCGGACACGTCGGACAATTTTGACACATTTTTGGGACCATTGGCATTTTTACAGCGATAAGTGCTATAAAAATGCATTCATTACTCTTAAAAATGTCACTGGCAGGGAAGGGGTTAACACTAGGAGGCAATCAAGGGGTTAATTGTGTTCCCTAGTGTGTGTTCTAACTGAAGGGGGGAGGGGACTGTGTAGGGGAGATGACAGATCACTGTTCATACTCTGTATGAACAGACGATCTGTCTCTTCTCCCCTCAGAAAACTGGAAACTGTGTGTTTACACACACAGATCCCGGTTCTCGGTGTGCCCCGAGCAATCGCGGGAGCCCGGAGGTGATTGCGACCGCCAGGCACTCGCATCGGCTCCGTGGGTGAGCGGGGTGCGAGCGTGCCCCTAGTGGCCACAGGGCGAAGCGACATTACATAACGTTACCCGTGCCATTCTGCCGCAGTAGAACTGCGGCGGCTGGTCGGCAAGTGGTTAAAGTGCACAGCACTGCTGCCCACAATGCCAGACAGAACCAAATTTCCTGTGCAGTAAAGCGAGTCGCTTTACTGCGCAGATTGTATGAAATGTCCCTAACACCCATGTGGGAGATTTTAAATCTGCTGCAATGGTGACAGTGGACAAACCCTGGCATAGCTGCTGCAAGTGACAGGGAGAGTAAAGCTCCATACACGCTATTAGATTTTCTGCAGATTTTTGTCTTCAGATTTACCAAAACTATGTAGTGCAAGGGCCTGCCTGATTGCATACAAATTAAAACACTTAAGGTTTGACCTCATATTATATGGTTTTGGTAAAAAAAATGTAAATCGCCGTAATTACCTTTTTTTTTCTAATCTTCTTAGCACTTCCTGGTTTTCCTCCCATGGGAGTAGGCGTGTTTCTAGCCTCTCCCAGACCTCCCACAGTCCCCTGGGAGCTAGTCTCAGGCTTCCCAGCATGCATTGTGCAACAGCGTCATCACAACATCTCGGTGAATGCTGGGAGCACAGCATTCACAGCATCCAGGAAATACATGCTTGTGGGCTTCAAATGCCCACAATGAAGATGGAAACCGCCTTCAGTGAATTTTATAAGTTATTCTTTACAATGAAATCGGACACAGGCGGACTTATTACACAGAACATGTGAGTAGATAATCATGAGAAGAAAAGTTTGTGAATGAACTCCGAAAAAAAAAAAAAAAGATAGATAGGTGGACCCCCGCTTTAAGCAGTGTATATTTAATAAAATGCATTTCCATGTTCTGTGTACTATGGGAAATCGGATATAGTGAATGTAGGGTCCTGGGTTTAGAAACACTTTTGGGTCCTATTTCATAACTTACTATTGAGGCAAACCGGTTTTTATTGTTCAATTCACAGACCAGCTACTTTCTGTATTCATTTCTACTCGGTTCAGATCGTAGCTGTTTGCATTCCTTTTCCATGATTCCTTGCCCATGCACAGTAGCAGAGATTGTTTGTGAATCTGGTACACAAATGCAGTGAATTTTGGCAGAAAGAAGGAAGTGGCATTCCACCTTTTTGATTTTCTTACTGTTCCGCGTGTCAGTTGATGGAATATTTTTTTTGAGAGACCTTAGGTGTTAAACTGAACAGCAGATTTTTAGAATTAATGTAACTAAGCAAACAAATAAGTTCTTCATAGCTTTGTAAGCCTATTTCATTAGTAGGCAACCCCCGGCATGCAAAGCCTCTTTTGCTGGCCCTCGACTCCCTCCTCAACAGCAGAGCAGGGAAGTGTCAGTGAGACGCTAATGTATTCCAATCTCACAATTCCCCACACCTCCCCTGCACTGAGGGGGAGGCTTTGTGTCCCCACTTGTTGTAAACAATAGGAAACGGTGTTTGGTTATCTAACTTTGCTGTAGCTGCCATGGTCAACTTTTGTGATGGGAAAGAGATTGGGTGCAGTTCTGCTAGGGGGGCGATCCCTGTTTCCAGGAGGAGGAGGACTGTGGTTGGCTACTGCCAAATCCAATCACAGAACTGGTAGCCCCACCCACCATCTGGAGAATTGGGATTTCACTGTGATTGAGAAAACCACAATCAGTTGACAGTTTGTGGAATTACTGTTGAGCTTCTGGGAACTTTGTGTGTATATATATTTACAATATCTCACAAAAGTATACCCCTTACATTTTTGTAAATATTTTATTATATCTTTTCATGTGACAATACTGAAGAAATGACACTTTGCTACAATGTAAAGTAGTGAGTGTACAGCTTGTATAACAGTGTAAATTTGCTGTCCCCTCAAAATAACTCAAAACACAGCCACTAATGTCTAAACCGCTGGCAACAAAAGTGAGTACACCCCTAAGTGAAAATGTCCAAATTGGGACAAATTAGCCATTTTTCCCTCCCCGGTGTCATGTGACTTGTTAGTGTTACAAGGTCTCAGGTGTGAATGGGGAGCAGGTGTGTTAAATTTGGTGTTATTGCTCTCACTCTCTCATACTGGTCACTGGAAGTTCAACATGGCACCTCAAGAACTCTCTGAGGGTCTGAAAAAAAGAATTGTTGCTCTACATAAAGATGGCCTAGGCTATAAGAAGATTGCCAAGACCCTGAGACTGAGCTGCAGCACGGTGGTCAAGACCATACAGGACAGGTTCCACTCAGAACAGGCCTCCTCATGGTCGACCAAAGGAGTTGAGTGCACATGCTCAGTGTCATATCCACAGGTTGTCTGGGAAATAGACATATGAGTGCTGCCAGCATTGCTGCAAAAGTTGAAGGAGGGGGTCATCCTGTCAGTGCTCAGACCATGCGCCGCACACTGCATCAAATTGGTCTGTATGGCTGTTATCCCAAAAGGATGCCTCTTCTAACGATGCACGAGAAAGCCCACAAACTGTTTGCTGAAGACAAGCAGATTAAGGACATGGATTACTGGAACCATGTCCTGTGATATGATGAGGCTTATTGAGTCTGACAATACATAACAATGATGCACATGGTAGAAAAGGTTTAATATGTATACACACACACATACATGGTGTTGACCTCATGAATACATTACATATACATTTCAAAGGGACGGCATATACAATTGACAAGAGATTTAATAAGGATAAAATTAATTATTGCAAATTCATATGTGCACACGTCATCTAAATGGCACTATGCAGTGTAATCAATGGTAAGAAACAGTATAATCATTTGGTTGTAGATATTGAGTCTATCAGTAAGCATGAGAATGCATCCTATAAGCCCAACGCGTTTCGTGGATAATACCACTCTTCAGGTGCAGATGCATGCAACTATCCTGATAAGTCTGGAAAATGGGGGATGAGAAATCAGAGGCTGTCCCAATTGTCTGTACCAGGAGCTGTAAAAGGAGCCCGCAGGAGAGGAACCCGGTGCACAAAACATCACCCCCAAAGTATACAAAAGGCAGAAATCCAGATAGTGGTATGAGTGGGCTGCATGTCTGTTTAAGATATAGAAAAGTAGTGCCATGTAGTGTGCAGTGTGCGCAGGGAAGCGTTGGTACTTTACATTGTAGCAAAGTGTCATTTCGTCAGTGATGTCACATGAAAAGATATAATAAAATATTTACAAAAATGTGAGGGGTGTACTCACTTTTGTGAGATTGTGTGTGTGTGTGTGTGTGTGTGTATATATATATATATATATATATATATATATATATATATATTAATATTATAATATTTTTGTGTGTATGTGTCACTACTGAACCCTCAGCTCTGCATCATTTACTACTACCAACCTCTACATCACCTACTCCCAACCCCTGAACTCTGTGCCACATACACCTGACCCCTGAACTTTGTTTCACTTACTACTAATCCGCTGCACTCTGTGTCCCTTTAAGCCACAGGCAGTATTCAGCACAATGAAAATCACACCCAATTTTGCTGCGGCACTCGGCGCCGCACTTTCTCAACTGCAGAGGCCTGATCTTGCACACAGGCCCACTGCTTTCAAAAAATGCCCCTGACCCGAGCTCATCATTGCGTATCCATTCCAGATACTTGTATGTGACATCATATATATCACGTACATCACATACAAGCACGTGGACTGGATGCGGAAGGTGGATCAGCGGGGACGAGTGTGCCAGGACAGGTAGATGTATCTCATCTCTGCTTCCTTGCACCACTCTGCATATCGTGCGTATCATAGATGAGAAGAGGGTACATCGGTGGAGCAGATGAGCAGGGGGGGGGTTTAGCAGTAGGACAGAAGAGCAGGAGGGTACGATGGTGGAGCAGATGTGCAGGGGGTACAGTAGTGGAAGAGATGAGAAGGGGGTTCAGCGGTGGGACAGAAGAGCAAGGGGGTTACAGTGATGGGGCAAGAGAGCAGGGGGTTACAGTGGTAGGACAGAGGAACAGGGAGGGGGGTTCAGTGATGGGCCAGATGAGAAGGGGTTACACTTATTGGGCAGAAGAGTAGGGGGGTACAGTGGCAGGGCAGATGAGAAAGGTGGTACATTGGTGGGACAGATGCGCAGGGGGGTTACAGTGGTGGTGCAGAAGAGCAGGGGGTACAGAGGTGGAGCAGATGTGCAGGAGGCAAAGTGGTGGGGCAGATGAGAAAGGCGGTTACAGTGGTGGGAGCGATGAGAAGGGGGTTCAGCGGTGGGACAGAAGAATGGGGGTACAGCAGTGGGGCAGATGTTCAGGGGGTACAGTGGTTGGGCAGAAGTGCAGGAGGTACAGTGGTGGGAGAGATGAGAAGGGGGTTCAGCGGTGAGACATAAGAGTACAGTGATAGGGCAGATGAGCAGGGGGTTACAGTGGTGGGACAGATGAGCAAGGGGGGATTCAGTGTTGGGGCAGATGTGAAAGGAAGGTGCATTTGTAGGGCAGAAGAGCAGAGGAGTGCCGAGGTGGGGAAGATGTGCAGGGGGTACAGTGGCGGGGAAGAGGAGAAAGGAGGTACATTGGTCGTACAAATGAGCAGGGGGTTACAGTGGTGGGACAGAAGAGCAGGGGGAACAGTGGTGGGGCAGATGAGAGAGGGGGTTATGGTGGTGGGGCAGATGAGCAGATGGGTTCAATGTTAAGACAAGTGAGAATGTGGTTCATGCAGTGAGACAGAAGAGCATGGGGGTACATTGTTGGGGCAGATGAGCAGGGGGGTTACAGTGGTGGGGCAGATGTGCAGGGGGTACAGAGGTGGGGCACATGTACAGGGTAGTACAGTGAGGGGACAGGTGAGCAGGTGATACAGTGATCTGATGTGTAAAGGTGCATGAATTGGGGCTGATCTGAGAACTGGAGGTACAGGAATTGGGGCTGATCTAAGGCATGAGAGTGCAGAATATTATTTAGTCACTATTACTAGTAGTTTACAGCATTTACTTTATAAAAAATCATTTTTGTGATTGAGAGTGCGAAGTTAACAATTTTTTGTTATAAAATCGGCATGCTCAATTTCTGTGAAAACATTTTTCAGCACACTGTGCTCAAAAGGTTGCCTACCCCTGGCCTATATTATCTGCTGTACAACTGTTTATATTTAGCATAATACCAGTTTGTAATATGTTTTAAAAACTTCTACACTATTTCTTATTACTCTTTGACATTGTTTGTAACTTTAGGGGGTAATTTGTATTTTTCAGCCTTGACTTCACCATGGAGAGGTTTTGTTATGGCCTTAGGCTTAAAACTGGGAGACTTTAGCTTTCCTTCACCTAAGTCCTTGGTGAAATGACTCATCAGGTTTTCTGGGATTTAACAGTCAGATATTGTTCTGAAAAGATCTTTTTCTTGTGTTCAGTGGCATATTCTGGTTATGTTTTCTTTATAAATCTGTAAAATGTTTGATAGGAACATTACTTATATGCTATATTATTTTGATATGTGATTACCTTAGTGAATTTACTATTTTATCTTATTTGACTAATGCTGAATTTTATGTTCTCCTTACCAAGAAACATTACATACGTTTTTCCATTTTTGGAATAATCTCTTTGATTAAATTACTTAACAATATAGCTAAAGTCCTATCCCCGTCACCTATCCGTTACCTTCACACTTAATCTGACCTTCCAGCTAACCTTAGTGTTATAGTGCTTTTGTCTCTTGATTATAAAGAAATACAGTGCGGTCCCTAAATCTAAACTACTGTGTACCAAAGACAAACCAAACACATAAAATGGTATTGTGGTATTGACTCAAATAAATGTTTAGCTAGAAATGGAAATGTTTTCATGGGTGGTGTAGACATGCACTGAGGGTCTTAAATGACTTGAGCTTGTCAGGACTTCTGGTAAGGTAATCTTTGTAAATATCTTAGAGGTGCCTTGATATGACAATATGGCTTCACATGTATTTGCAAATGTATATACTGACTAGCTGGAGAGTGTACTGAAGAACTTTAGTATTGGGCAATGCATTGCACCACTCAAATGTGCCTTCTAGCTATAAATTGATTTGAGTGGCTGCATTTTTTTTTTTTAGGTTGAATATATATTTTATTGAAATTTTTCATAAAATGATAAAGAGCCAATCAAAGTAAGTCCAAGCAATAAGCACTCAGCAATAAATCCCCAAATAGATTAGATATGAGGAAGAAGTAAGAAAGGAAAGAAAAGTTATAATATAATAGTCACATACAAATAAAATCAAGGTTAAGTCAGTTCGGTGTAAATTGTAGAAAGCCTATATTTTCAGATTGCAATTCTAAGTAATAAGATGATCAAAGAGTCTGGTAGAAGGCAATAGATTACATGAGAAGCAAACACTATCAAGTTGTAAATTGTCTACCAAACTTATCCGAATTGGAATATTGCATCCATATGTACCACAACTTATTATGCTTTTTCAGGTTTTCAATTTCTTTGGCTTGCTTTTCCTGTGGCTGCTTTTTTTTTTTTGGTCCAGAGAGCTACCTTCAGTGTATTGCGTGTAATTTTTTTATTTCCATATGCAGCCAGTAAGTATAGTGGGGGCACAGACAGCAATATTACATTTTAGAGAGTGGGGCATGGTGGGGTTTTCTGTTTGTTTTATTGATTTCTGTGTCCCTTTCTGGAAAGATCTGTTGTCATTTCTTATCTAGGTGAAGGGTACCAGACAGAATAGGAGAGATGTTGAAACTTCGTTATTAAAGAAGTTAAAAAATTGTTGCTCTTTAAACTTATTTCAGCTCTTGCTTTGCTGATAAATGATAAATATATTGCAGATTTATCAGTAGATGGGAAGATTCTAAATAAGGTTTATATAACAGACTTTCGAATTACAGGATTCTACCGTTTCTGTAGTAGATAATTGTATTGTTTGGAGCTTCCGAACAAGGAATATAAAACTGTGAGCCGCAACCCACAGTGCTTCATAATCATATTGTCACCTCTCTGTGACCTAATCTCACATGTAGCACAGTGATCTTTTCATGTCCATGGACACATTTTGTGTCTTGGTTGTTCTGCTATACTATTTAAGGTTAATGGCGATATTGTCCTGATATTTAAAGGCTTTGTGTCAGCATTCCCTGTCCAGACTATATTATGAAGTGCACAGGTTTTCCTTTGTTCATTAATTCTCAACACACACAGCAATGTGTTTTTTTCTGTTTCAGCATGAAAAATATTTTCAAGGGCAGGTGTATTTCTTTCTATTCTTTTGTTCTTTTCTCTCCATGGCCTTGTTTCTTCCAAGACATTTTGTTTTCTCTACTGTTCTATGTAGATTCTTCATACGCACCACTATAGAAGCAGTACCTCTAAATCATGCAGAACCGGGTGCTAGGCTGACAGCTGGGTTGTTTGTCCTAGTTCATTTTGGCTATTCCCTACTTTTTAAACTGGTTATTGCCTCCCCTTACCCTGATTCCTGACCATGTATGTGTCTGCTGATTTAATGGTTTATTGTATAACTTTTATGTGGTCTATTGAAGTATTTGCTGTACCTTCTTGCTGCTTTGCATTCAGTGACTAATCCACAAACATAGTCATGTATTTTTTATTAAAAAGTACTGAAACAGAAGTGTATGCACCTACTGGAGTCATTAGCTCTATTCTCTCTAAGCCATTGGAGCCTCCGTTTTCTCTAGTGGGTAGAGATACAAACCTGAGGACACATTTTGCAGCCACCCAAATCAGTGGTTGATTCTGCCGATTTACTCACAGTACTGAAAGATCAGTTTTGGATGGTCTGGCCAAGCAAAGTCAGCATATTTTGCAACATAAGAAACATTTCTTTATGGGGGTTAATAAATGTGAGTTATATGGTTACATAAAAATTGTCAACAGACTTAGTGGCCTCAAAATTAAGGAAATTATTGGCGTTAATCGAGAATATAGTTGTATTGAATACAGTTTACCAAGGAGCAGTAGTCTTTAACATATTCTATTAAATATCTAAATCTTTCACATGTACTATTACCATATGATTATAACTTGGTTTAACCCTATGTTAGCCTGAACAAGTAGTTATCGTGGAGCAATAGACTGTTGCTCATTTTACTAGGCAGAACAGGGAAAAGCCTTGCTTCTGCCGCTCCGTGACACGATCGCGGCCCCCCGGCAGACATCGAGTCCGCGGGACCCGCCGGCACGACAGTCATGCAGTACGCGGCACACGCCCCCACAATGCCATGATTTAAAGGGGACATACCTGTATGCCCATTTGCCCAGCCATGCCATTGTGCCAACGTATATTGTTGTGCGCCGGTCGGCAAGGGGTTAAATATCTAATTTTGTGTGTTGGTGTATGTACTTCTGCATACATTATTTATGAATAGTTATTAGTTGCTCCTCCACTAAAAGTTACATTGTTTTTTTTGTTTTTTTTATTTATTCTTTGTAACTTTATAATTTTGCAAGATATGTTGTGTTATTTCTTATTACTTTTGACACTGACGGTTTCAATGTCCTCAAGAGACTGGAAAAGTTATTCACACATCCCTGTAAATCTGTCCCATTAAATATGCAAAGCAAATTAGGAAGCAGTCTTTCTCATTTAAATATCAAAGAATACAGTGAAACCCAGTGGAAAGCCCAGAAATATTTACATGACAGGTATAATTTATTTGCAAAGCTTCAATCTGGCATATACAGCTTACCACAATTCTGGTAACTAAGTAAATGTACAGTGAAATGACTAGTACGCTTGCTATTGTGGTTTTGTCTTGTAGAATATTTACTATACAGTATCATACTGCGCTGTATTGTGCTCTGTTGCACACAATCATCATCACATTCAGGGGTGACAGAAGTATGGAATGGTAATGTACCATGTTGTGAAAAGCAGATCTGGCATTCTTTGACAGCTTGAAAGATAGATTTTTTTTAATGTTCTACCTTTTGAGAGGACAATAGTTTTTTTATTTTAATTAATATTGCAAAACTCTGTTGGCTTGGACATGCTTTAAAAAAAAAATGTTGCACCCATACACTCAACAAGCATTTTAGCAAGATTTACATGTATTGAGTTGGTCTCTACTTCTGAAAAGGTTTGCCTGGCTCTGCCGTTTATAGTTATTGCCTTTTTAGTCAAATGTAAAATTTGAAACCTTCAATATTAGAAGTCTGGCAACTCTTCCTTTTTCCTGCTGTGCATGGCTCACTGTTGGTCAGGGTGGCATGTCACACTGTACTAAGGAATGTAGAGGAAATTATTTGTTAGGGCCCCAGATTGGTATCTGCAGCCATCCTTCATTTTTTTTTCACTCCCTTCTGATCTGCCGAGACACAGACACAGAATTCTGTGTTCTAATTCTATAGATTAGTTCCTGTTCCTTATGCAGAAGTTACAAAAATCTTTTATATAAGCCCTACACCCTAAGCCATAGTGTTTGTGGATCTGGTTATGACCACAAAAACATTCATACACAAGTCCATTGGGCTATGCCCAATGGAGAGTAACCTCTAGAGTCCTGCAGTGTTTAACGTTAAAGACATTCTAAAGGCTCAAGGTTTTTTACCTTCATGGATTTTATACAAGATAAAAAAACCCTTCTCTGTTCAGTAGCCCCCCTAATACCTACCTGAGCCCAATCTCAATCCAGTGATTTGCACGATAGCTTTTGCTCCCTGAGGACTCTCCCTCCTTATTTGCTGAGACAGCTTTAGTCAATAACAGCCAGTGAGCCAATAAGGAGAGAGAGGGGGTGGGCCCAGGCTGCGTCTGTTTCTGAATGGACAGGCAGAGCTGTGGCCCGGGAACGAGCCTGTTTGTTTTTTTATGTTTGCATGTCAAATCGGCGGCAATTGTTGGCAATGGCACCGTCCTAATCGGTGCGACGCCGCAACAATTTCAAAAAGTAGTTTCTGTACTACTTTTTGCAATTTCAGGTTGTGATTTCCATTGACATCTGTGCAGAAACCCGCACAGATATCTGTGAAATCGGGACTGACATGCGGGAGTGAAATCGTGTGAGTTCAGCTGAACTCGCACGGCTTCATTCCCGCAGCTCAGTGTAAACCTGGGCTAAATATCACTTGAAGTCTAAACTTTCTGGACACTCATGCAAGTTTCCTGATGGAGGTAAAACTCTAAGGCTGGATTCACACCTATGCATTTTTAGTGCTTTTTGCATTTTGCAGATTTGAACTACAGTCCATTTACCATGGTTTCCTATGGAACACGTTCTGTAGTGCAAATCTGCAAAATGCAAAAAGCACTAAAAATGCATAGATGTGAATCCAGCCTAAAGCCTCGTACACACGATCGGATTGTTGGCCAACAGAGCGTCAGACTTTTGTTTGAAGGGCGTGTGCCAGGAACTTGTCTTGCATACTAACGGCACACAATTGTCGGCCAACAAACATGAACGTAACATACTACGTGGAATTTCAGCTCTTGAGCGCCACCCTTTGGGCACCTTCTGCTAATGTCGTGTTTGGTGAGCATTGATTCCGAGCATGTGTGTTTGTACTTTGGACTTTTGTGTGACGGACTTGTGTATACACGATACGGAAATCTGACAACAGACTGTTGTCCGACAAAAATTTACTAGCCTGCCATCCAAAATTTGTTGGCGGAAAGTTGGACAACAATTGTCTGAAGGAGCGTACTAATGGTCGGATTTTAGGCAGTCTGTCATGACACAATTCCCTAATGAAAATCCGATCGTGTGTACGAGGCTTAAAGCGGGGTTCCACCCAAATTTTGAACAATATCTGTATGTATTCTCTTCCTTGCCTAGATGCTGATATGCCGTTTAAAAAAATTTAAATCGCCGTAATTACCTTTTATTTTTCTATTCTTCTTTGCACTTCCTGGTTCTCCTCCCGTGGGAGTAGGCGTGTTTCTAGCCTCTCCCAGACTCCTGGGAGCTAGTCTCAGGCTTCCCAGGATGCCACTGAGCATGTGCGGGAACGAGCAGTGAATGCTGGGAGCACAGCATTCACCACATCCAGCAAATAAATGCTTGTGGGCTTCAAATGCCCACAATGGAGATGGAAACCGCCTGCAGTGAATAATATAAGTTATTCTTTCCGACGAAATCTGACACAGGCGGACATATTACACACAATATGTGAGTATGTAATGCTGAGAAGAAAAGTTTGTGAATGAACTCAAAAAAAAAAAAAAAAGGATAGATAGGTGGACCCCCGCTTTAAGTCTAATATGTCATTAAATCCACCCATATACAGATTAAAAATTGTCCGGTTCAGCAGGG